>NC_037594.1:1575016-1786216 GCF_003073045.1 Pomacea canaliculata | reverse complement strand
TTTAAACTGGCGCTGACTACAAAGGAAACATTATGTCTACCTCGTCTGTATACCATCTGTAACAAACTAGTCGGTTGAAAAGAGTTTTGCTACTCATTCCTTTAATCATCTTCTCGTTTTAGCACATACTGTCACGTCGAAACACACGAGCCACCTCGCATGTACATGTTAAGACAAACAAGAAATACTAGTTAGTGTTGCGTTATATAATACGACCTGAAAACTACAGCAAGGTCGGTGACAGTAAATGGAAATAATCAATCTCTGTCTTATCTTCTGCTCACAAACATCATACCTGAGAACTTATCCAGTTTATTAACAGAAATATCTCCAAACCGAAAACGAAAATGCGCATCTGTTAAGTAAATCGTTCCACTAAGAACGCTCCTGATATTTCATCCTTTTCTCCCGCAAAATCAAATTTTGGCTGCCTCTTTTTCCCCCGCCGCCCAACCTCGCTCCCACGCACACACTGTGCCAAATCGCACTGCGATACACACAGCAAGATCGAAACTTACTGCAACCTGCTCTGTGACAGGACGCACTACCCCAGCCCACCGGAAAATGTGTCGCGTCGATAGAAAACCATCACGCGCATGACCGACAGATGAAGTCGCATGATATCCCTTTCATTTACAGGTTGCCACAGAACCTCGTTGTGCGTTGCAGTATGACGCGACCGCAGCGGAAGTGACGCAGGAGGAGAGGGCCGACGAAGTAAACACAGAGCCAGCCGAGTTGAAGTCGCTCCATGTCCAACAAGAACCTTTCAAGTCTGAAATCGTTAATAACAACAATAATAACGAACTTAGTCTCAGATTTCTTTTATTAAATAATTGGACTCTTTAGCTGCCTCCACCTTACAAGAACAGATATATGCCGTTATCCAGTATTTACTCGACCAGAAAGCCGCTGTCTTGGAGGCTTGAATAATCCTAGATTAGTTGTCATAAACTCTCCTGGACAGATGTCTGTTCGCCTTTGTATGGGAACATTTCTACCTGACACCCTCAGCCCTTACAACTCCCCTGTCGACAACACCAGTCATCCTGTCACTGCATTATCCATTGAGTCCAATTGCAGAAAATACAGATATCAGCATTCAGGAAGTTATATCCCTCCACGTGACGTGTTTACAGCCCTGCGCTCGTACGCTGTGTTAGTACTCTCTCGAACGTCCACCCTGGCAGTGCCACTGTGCACCCACCTACCACCACCATTTTTCTTGTCCTTCGTTAGTATGTCGTCGAAAGAGATCCAACTCTCCCTCCATACCATGACAAGGTGTTCTCCTCTCCGCGAAGCACACCCCCGGGATTTCCCTGTGATTGTACCTTCTGCTCTTCTGCATCGAGCGTAGAATAAATAATACATAAATAATTGATAACCTCGAGAGAATACTCATCAATCTCAATGGCCCTGATCTTCTACTTCGTGCCAAGACGTACAAAGCTGCTCGATAACTCCACCTACAGGCGGAGTTCATTTTCTGAGGTTGCCTAGGAAATCGATGAAGTCCTGTACGAATCCGAACAAGGCAATCATGTGAGTAAGACTTTGGACGCTTCTCTTCCCCTTCAGAAGCAGCTGCAGCAAAGTGAGAGGCTGCCATCATTCTTTTTATTGCTTTTTTTTTATTTCTTCCTTCGTTTCTTTGTGGTTTCTTTCTTCCTTTGGGATTCTGCGCATTGTACACACAGCTGAGACAAAATTGTTCTGCCAGGGCGGAAGTTGAGAAACCCAGACGACGGGGAGCCTCATCGGAGTGCGTTCGCCCTTGCTCATGCAATACTTCATTCTCAATTCTCATACCAATTTTCTACAGTTTCCAAACGCGTGTGTTTCTGACACTGAAAAGTTCGAGAACTTGAGCCTGCAGATCAAATAATGAGATTTGTTCTATTTAAAGAAACTACCATCATTACTTTGTCTACTTCCCACCCCAAACCCCAACACACACCCCCCCCACACACACACTGCCCTATATTTTATTTTGGCCGGGAGACCTAATGGCCATTCCGATGAAAGCTAGACGACCAGTCAATAAGAAGTAATGCATTACCTGTTCATGATGTCTATTTCGGTGGAAAAATTTCCTTACGGAGGTGAGAGAGTAAAGTAATGTTGAGTTTGGTTTTTATTTAGTGGAACTGTGAGTAAAGTTCTCAACGACCGCTGGTGCAATTAATAAATTAGATATTGGAACTTTTGTTGACGAACAGAACTGTGTGAGGTGTGTGATTTACTTACATGGATGGTAAGATTGGATGAAGTGGAGATTGATCGTGGAAGTGCCCCGGATGGTAAACATTGTATGTATCGTTAGCTGTGTGAGTATTGTGCTGAGGCCAGTTATTATTATTTATGCATGTTTTGTAATCTGAGAAGTCCTGAGCCATTCGACAACTTAATAACAGGATGCGGACAGCCTCAGGCAATCGTTTTGAGTTTGTTGGTTTTTTTGAAAGAAGGCGTATTTGTCTGGTGGAGTGTGCTGTGGAGCCACCCGAAGCCTGACTCCGAGGTTCAAGTGCACGACGAGAAAAAAGTATTAAGCTGCCAAACATTATGGCGTCCCATTATTTTTCCTCCCTGCATTCTGAGAAAAGTTAATCAAGAGAGCTAACCCTCCAGACTTTCTCTCGCAGCTTTGCGCATTCCTGTGTCTGTTTTCCTTTCCGTCATTTTCTCCAGAAAAGAAAACATGCTGGAGTGCTCCACTCACGTGTATGTCCCACATGATCTGGTGTCTTTGATGGTGCTTCTGATTAGCGCTGGTTTTAACTGTCTTGCCTTCTTGAAAGGTTGAAGTTTTTCTCCGACTTTTCTGCACTGGCTCTGTGTCCTAGTTTCCCAGCTGGCCTGGTTTAAGTGTTAGCAGGCTCTCAGCTTTCTGTCACCGTGGCTACTCAAGACCTGGATGACAGTTCCCCCGCAGGACCAGCGCTGCCATCATCTAACATCCAAGAAAACCGCTATCCACAGCTTCATCTTTGAAGTAGTCGTTGCTTTCGCTGATGAGCACTTTTTTCCTTTTCGATAATTATATTTACCAGTTTGTTCGGATAACAAACTCATTTCCAGCATCTTTTCCATTTTAACACTCTCACCTCTCCTCCACCTGTGGCTAATGAAGGCTTCCTTGCTCTGCGAGTAACAATTCCGAGAACCCTGATGCCTCATCCTCAAAGTTGTCTGGACACGAAGGTGGCGCTCCTTGCAGACGGCCGTGATGAATGACTGTTCTCGTGGCAAGCTAATTTCATTTCAGGAAATAAACTTCCTGTCTTTTCCAATTTAGTTCCTTCATTCTTCCGGAATGGCTCCTCGTGCTTTTTTGTGCAATCTCTGTGTATTGTTCAGGTCTTTTCCATTACTCTTCTACACCAGTCCTTGTTTTGTGAAGTAATCCAGGTTTTATGATGCTCTTCTTCTTCTTCTTCGTCTGCCTTCCCTTCTTGGTGCTGGACGTAGGCCAAGGGGCGACAAAGAGTTCTAAGGTCTACGAGGTGCACTGTTGTTAAAGATGGAAACAGCCAAGTTTTTTAATAAAATACTACTACTAATATTAATACTGCGTATTTGAAAGCTGTTAAATGCCGTCTTTTCTGATAAGCTCAATGTATATATATCAATGTTATTTCACTTTACGAGTTTATTGCAAAATTACAGTTATATAAGCACACAAACAACAGTAAAATCAAGACAAAGTAATTAACGTGCATTCATATAAGAAAATTGAAATAGAATGTCTGAATGCCACTCTCCTGACAAAAGCTAGCCTCAATCATTTTTACACGTGAAGACTAAATCATTGTGGTGAAAGTAAATGTCACGTAATATATATTTTTTTTTTTGTTTGACAACCTGTCTGACACAACCAATGATGAGCAGAAAGTAATCAAGATGTTCGTGCCAATATACTGTTTGTGTAGAATTAATCACTTTTACCTTACTTCTTTTTGCGCAGCTCATCCACTGATGAGCCCCCAGAACTTCTTTTCAAGCTCAATATCACAGTAAAAAAAAAAAAAAAAGAAATTTATTCATTCCCATCGAATGTTATTCGTTCCATTGAAACAGTAGTTTCTTCCATCTGAGTTAAATAAACTGAGTGTGAGTGAGCAAAAAACAGACTAGACACAGAGAGCCGAGTTACAGTGGACACAGAGGTTTGAGTTCAACTAGAAGAGAGTAGGGTGAGGCTCTCTGATAAATGAAGTACTAATAGACACAAGGATGAGCATCTGTACTCAGAGTATGATCATCACTCTGATGTGTCAGTCCACTTGACTACCACACCTGTCAAACATCTCTGATGTGTAGACGTATTGCAGCTCTTTGCATTGACTTAGATGAGAAAGTAGTTCGCCGAGGCTGCTGAGGTAATATTTAATTAAATATATCGTGACCAGTGTTTATTTAGGTCTTCTGTAGGCTACATGTTGCAACATTTGATTACTGAGCTGCCCTGTAGCATCGGAGAAGTGGGGGGAGCAGTGGCTGGGTGAGGAAGGTGTCGATGAAAGAATACCTAGCAAGAAAAACAAAAAAGGGTTTTGTATGTCGACGGGTTTTTGTTTGTGTTAGTGTTTTTGATGTCCATCTACTTGGTTTTTTTAACATGTGGGTATAACGCATGGAAATTGTTGCAATTACTCTTTTCTCGACAGGTGGAGCTAACGGAGATTAAAAGTTTGTCTGTCTGTCTGTTTATTTGTTTCAGGTTACAGTTCGGCCACCGACCCTTGTTACGGAGGTCACATAGCGGGATCCTCAGGACTGAGCCACATCCTGTTTTCCTCCCTCAGCGACAGGAGAACCACAGAAGTTCAATCAAAGTGTTGGATCAAAACCCAGAACTTGTTTTTTGTTTTTGTCTGGAATTCTGTATCTTGTGACAACAGCAAGAAACATCACTCACTTTTTTATACAGAAATTGGTGTAATTTCTGCGATTCAAGTTGCCAAGGATATGCGAACCGACTTGTCTGAACACTCCGCACATCATGTCGACCACTGACTGAGAAAATTTCTTCGATCCAATCTGCTAAAATCATCTAATCTGCATTTTTTACTTTTTTCTTCGTCAGCAGCAGCATCATCCGGTTTCCGATGCCACTGTGCCATAAAGTACTCCCCAAAATCAGCAGCAACACTCCAGTCCTCGACTTCAAAAAGGCTTTTGACATGGCGAGCACGCCTGCCACCACGACAACCTCTCCAGAGACGGCAACAACTCTGAACTCCAGCTTGTCTTTGCCTGAATCCATAGCACAAGGGCTGGCAGACATGTTGAACCTGACTCTCTACAATACTCTGCCTCTCGGGAACGGCTCCTCCAATGACTCAGTGGATGCAAGTCACATCAACCTCGTGGCTAATAATAACAATTCTTTGTTCATCAGATCGTTCTTCTTTTGATTCTCACAGCTGTCGTGTTGCTAATCGACCTACAAGTTCGTCGTTCGCCTCTTCTCTGGTTATACAGAGAAAAAAGATGACAGTTCTGAATATTACATCGGGATTCAAGACTCCTATTGACCACAGTCTTTCCAAGTGGGTCACGGATTGTGGATCGGAGAATGGACTTCAAGGATGAATATTGTTTGTGGTGTGGAGATTTTTAAAAACTAGTGTTGGTGTATCGACCTGTAAAAACTTCATTTTCTAATTAAGTTTGCAAATGCTAAGAAGGTGTGTGTTGTGGATTTTGTTCGGCATTTTCGTGAAATGACAAATTTATTTCGACCCGGAGACGGGCAAGAACGCGGCGTCTTCACCACATAAACATCATGTACATTTGTGTGTTCACTGAAATATGCTCAAATTGTGTGATGTTTCTAATAAAGTGAAGAATGATATTTAATTTGTTTTTGTTTTCTTCGTCCCTTGATATTTATTTCTCCCTTTTTCCTTCTTTTGGGGTTTGTCTTTTTGTTCGCCTTCGTGTCTCTCCGTTTGTCATTCCAATGTTGACGGTATTTTCTGCATTTGTGTGTTTATTTGTTTTTAGTTTTTGTGTTCTTCAGTGTAATTCTTTGCATCTTTGTCTGTAATTTGCGTATCTGCCCTTTCCCCTTTTTTCTGTTGAATCCGTCTGTATGACACTCTTGTCTTCTTCTTCTTCTTCTAAAGTGTGTGTATGTGTGTGTGTGTGCGTTTGCCTTCCTGTCCATTCCTGTCTGGTGGACGCAAATCCCCCAACTATTGATTTGCACAAGAAACCTTGCTGGTGCCACACAATTCTGTTCCCTCCACACCTTCAGCCCTTATTACGTGTCAGGGAGGATCAGGTGTCATTTTTGCGACTGTAAGAGCAGAATTCTGGAAATGACATTATTTTGTTCCTTTGTTTTGTGTAATCGATAGCAAGTCTGCTGTGTTCGTCCTGCCTTGTCTCTCCCTGTCAGCCATGCCGCCTGGCTGCTCAGCTTTGGTCTCACACTCTGAGTAAAGTGTTCCAGTTCTGAACTGTTATTTATTTACATGATTGAATGTGTTCTTTAGCATTGAAATTGTCCGAATATTTCTTAGTAATGACAACTATGTACAGCTTTTTTAATTGTAAACATACTCTGGACCACTATGTGTCATTAAGATATATTTCATCATTAAAGGCATTAAAAGAATTTCCGTTGTGATGACAGAAAAGTGAGAAGGAGTTGAACAGTTTGGATTCAGGACGTAGTCATGATCAAGACACTAATAGACATTGGTATGTACATACAGAGAAAGTGAGTGTAAGAGAGAGAGAGAGTTTGGGGAGGAGAAACATGAATCATTCGATCTTTATAAATCTCATATTTTAATTTGGATTAGGGATTCACTTATTGGTTGATGTTTTCACCTCGACGCAAGAATTACATTTAACATCACTAATACTCATTTCATGCTTTTGACAGGCAATCAAATAGTTGCTTTGCTTGTGAGGATTGTGTACATCAACATCAGTCTTATTTGTAGTAACTATAACTTTGCATACAAGAACTGAGTTAATTTCGAAAATTTTATTTGACACATTCAGTAGATCATTCGATTTATACCTCAGAATATTCAAGATATTTTTAATGACAAAATGAGTGTCAACAGATTGCAAAGGAAGACACATTAAATATTTGCAAAGCAGGAGACACGATATGACAGCTGAAGAGCAGAAGAAGAAATAAAAGAAGGAAGATAACTTGGTTGTTGACATTTCCCAGACAGGCATCCACTCCGGCTCCGTTAACACCGAGCGATTCCAGTCCCGTCAACAACATTTAATGTGAGATCCGAACCACCACCCAACAATCTCGTCTACCGTCTTCTATCAGACGCCCCAAGGAATAAAAGATAATGGAAAAAAAAGCGAACTACATGGATATACGGAGGGAGAAAGCTGAGCTGGACTGAGATAAAGATGGAAGATGAATATCTCGGTTGTACCTGTGTCGGGCCACAGACGAGGTTATCAGGAGGACGGACTGACACAGACATACGATCGCAATATCGGGTGGCTGGTCTTGTTGCACCTGTAGTCAGGGGGAAGCTACCCGAGCAGCGTGCCGAGCATTTCTACGGTTTCATCAGTCGTCTTTTCCTGACCTTCCACAGCCCTGATCGATGCTTCAGCTGGAATGAAACCGTAGGATTCAGCGCCGTTTCCACGGCAACCATCCGACAATATCCGGGTGGTGTCTGAGCGATCTCTGCTAACGACATTTTCATAGGCAAGGACAGAATTTTTTGTGTTAATTGTCTTTATACGTGTGTGTGTGTGTGTGTGTGTTGGGGTGCCTGTGTGTTTGCTGGTCTCAAGAGTTTGCTCGATAAAACATTGACACAGCTTAGAGCAGTCACGAGTCGGCAATCTTTGAAGTTATGATTTTTAAAGAGCAAACGGGTGCCAATTATCAGCCTGGGGGCTTTCAGAAAATGTTTACTGATCACGGTTAAATGGAACTTTGCGACTGGAACAGTCGAAGGAGACTTTTTAAAAATATTTAAAATAAAAGAAAAAATAAGTGTGGAAAAAACGTGAAGTGATATAAAATCTGTAGAGTGGACAGAAAACTGTACAAGATTATGTAAAAAGTAAGACAACATCCGACAGAATATCATAATAAAAACATTTTTTCTGTTAGAATGGTTAGAAGACAAATTCGCTTTCAGACTTGGAGAGAAAATGTGGATGACAGTTAAACATGGGAAGGAAACCTATGAGACAAGACTGACCGGCGATCAAACAAATGCTTCTGTGAAGATAGTAGTTGAAAGAAAATTACGGTTAGAAAACAGATAAAACAAAAACAAAAAAAGAGAGAGACAAAAGCAAGGCAGGACACAGTGGACTCACATCAGAGGGGCAAAGAGAACTCTGTGACAACAGACTGTGAGGTTGGTGAGGTTGGCTGGGGACAAGGCAAACACACAGAGTGTGGCGGATGTGTTTGTCTGTCTATCCTTATCAGTCGATCCCCATGCAAATCCACCCCGTTTGTCCAATTCTCGCCACATTTGCCAGGAATATTCCTCCACTTTACACTAAAGCTGTTGGATCTGTTCTGCTATCAGTGGACCGGTCAGGCGTCCGGTCACACCACCGCATTATCTCCCCTTGACTTAGAACACCTTTCTCCCTCCTCCTTCCTCCTCTAAGATAAGCCATTAGCCTCGGCGAGTGAAAAAATAGATTATTCCACTATTTTGCTACACAGGCTAAGTATGCTAATTATTATTTCAGGCTGGACTCAAACGAAGTGGAAGATCGATCGCTGACAATAAAATTACAGTTGGAAAACTGTTGGACAAATTCCTCGGGTTCCACAGGGCAGTGGGCTTAGTAAAATCAGAAAATTATATAAATTTGCTTTAGTCACCGAAAGCCTATCAGTCATTCCCTCCATCTCTCTCTCTCTCTGCAATGAGTCTGTTCTCTTACATATTCGTCGTGTTCGGGATCTGTCAAAGGGAATAAATAAAAGAAGGAAAACCAATAGGATGAGAACGAAAAAAAAAAAAAAGTAGGAGTGAGCTTCCTTTCTTCATCCCACCCCCACACCCAACCCTTTGCCTCCCAGAATGATGATTTGCTGAGAGGACCCATCTCATCTTCTCTGGCCAAACAGACCTCAGTCACCTCATCACAACATCTGTTGCCCGGGGCGCGCGTAGGAACGCCATTGAAATAACTTCGTTTCTGTCTCATTTCTGGAGAAAGGGAACTGCCTTCCATCTTTGCCACAAGCTGGAGGGATTGACCGACTCTCGGAAGTTGGAAAAAAAAATGCCGGGGCAATCACCAGCCGACAATCGATCGGGGTCAAGGACAGACTGTCCCGAAGGACAAGAACCGCGCACCGTTATTTGACCGACAACTGATCGATCTACCCCGCTTAATCACGGGTTTGGGGCCACATTATTTAAACTCCATCCAACACTTCCTCTCTTCCTGCTCCCCACTATCACCGACAACAGCAACAACAACAAGAACAATAACAAAACAACCCTTGCTCATAAGGACGGACACTAATCATGACTCGAAACATGATCGAGTTTACTGTTGTTGTCGCGGTGTTTGTACACAATCGTCGATGACAGTCGCAATCAGAGAAACTGTCACCAGACAGATCAGGGATGCCAATGAACAATGGTAATGTAAGTTCCAGAAAAGCATCTTTGACAGTTGAAGGAGCTGAAGCTGAAGGTCTGTTGTCTGTGTTGAGCTCTGAGTACTGGCTGCTCCATGAGGTCGACTCATGGTGATAACTCAACCGTCCGCAGTCTGTAAAATGCTCCAACAAAATCTCCAAATATCTCTGAGGTGGTAGTCATGAAGCTAAGGTAAGTCGTTGCCATGTGACAGCACGAGGAACCGAAGAAAAAGATTCTTTTTTTCCCTGTGGAAAAGACTTACTCTCTCTTAATAACTACCGTCCCCGGTGACTTGTGGTCTGATCCACCTATTGCGGGGGTTGAAACTTTTTATACCTATCAACCCATTCCTTTTCATCATATCCCATCCCTTCCCTTCTCTACACCCTTTCCATCCGATCACATCCCTTCATATCTTTTACTTCCGGTCTCATCCATTCCTTCCCATCCCATCTCACACTATCCCTCACCCATGTTCACCATACCATGATGCTGGATTACCGACATCTGTATGCAGCAGCCGAGTCTACATGAGACGTTTGGTAGCTGACACCGAGATTATCCCACCACTGTTTTATTATAAATTCTTTATCCTGATGCTCATTACCTTGGTTACAGTAGGTATTTGCTTTAGGGAGAGAAGATGTAAAGACATTCAATCAGCATATTCATCAGACATCTTGGTGAGCTTCTTGGATGTCGCTTGGTGGCGCCAGGACATTTTTAAAGACACGCCATGATGAAAACCTGCACAAAAATAGTTCCCTCCTCATAACCCTCCCGCCTGTAAATGACATTCGTAATCAAGTAAAACGAGACTCGGGACTTCATCAGAAGTCTGTTGGCTTAAATGTCATGGGGAATCAGTCCTGGACTCTCTCAAGAGTTCAATGTGTCAGGGGTTGCCACTCTCACCGGTTTCAATCGACACCAGGCGGGTCAGAGAAAAGCCAAGTGGCCAACGAGTCCTGAATGTCTGGGACAAAAATTTAGTTTAACATCGATCGAACGTGGATGAAATTGCTCACGAGACGCGCGAGACTTCATGAGACTTTATTTCTAGCGACGTCAGAAAAGTAGGTTTGCTGCCATGGCAACACCTTAATAGTCTGTGCTGGAAGCTCTCGCACTGACAGTGACCTTTACAGGTCAGTCTATGAGGGCACTCATCTTTACATAGTATTTTTTAATCAAAACGCGTTTCTAGAAATAGGTAAGAACATAAATAGTAAGAGTGTGTAAGCTGTTCCTTTTTTATTTTGTCTTTCAATTTGTCTCTCTAGTTTGTTTGGTTTGCTTTTTTTTTTGTCTGGCACTACCTGTACACAAACAGCTTTCGGACAGCACAAAGATAGTTGTAGCAGAATGTTTAGCTCTTGATAACACAAGGATTTGTGTACTTGCCCGACTGAAAGACTAACATCGTCTGCCTTAACAGTCTCACCACCTCTCTAAAAAACCTCTGTCAACACCGAGCCTGTAATCTATAACACTCTCACACCCCTTAAAGAACTTCTCTGTCAACACCATGCCTGGGTGTATTCTAGTGACAAGAGGCAGTCTTTAAAACCTGTTAAAGGTCTAGTTGGGGCACTAAAACCTTTTTCCGTTTTCCTGGGTAAGCAAAATACTTTTTTCTTCAAATACTACTCCCGCTTTCATTCTCAAGATGGGCAGCTACGAAAATGACCAAGAAGACCAATAACACAAACATCAGGATTGTGCATGTTTCTTCTACCTTCTCATGGCTTCAGTGGGAGAGCTGAAACTATCTTTATATCTGTAAACAAACAGGATGTGAGGAGTTAGACCCTCTGTCCATGAGGCGTGTAAATCGAATGAGAGAGGAGAGCGAGAGGAGGCATATATACATCTAAATTTGGATAAATAATATCTGGTATTGGATTTCACTTAGTTCTTAGAAAAAGTTCACCCTACTAGAGCTTTAAAAAGTTTGCTTTGCGACCACTGACCTCGTGTCTGTTCTCACAGGGTGTGACTGTGACAAGTGTTCACATGTTCACACAGATGAGACTGTGTCGCCAAACATTGCCGGTCAAGAGTAGAGAAGACCACAAACCACAGCCCTGGCCTCCATGAGCCCAGTGGATGTGAAATCCGTCTCGTGTAGTTTGTGTCGAGTTATGGGTTTGTCATGTCGCTCCCGACTGTTGAATTACAAGACATCTGTTCTCACCTGTCGTCGCCCTCGCTAATGGCTTTGAGCACAGACAAGTGAGTGTTGACGTGGAAATCTCATCAACTTCAATATCCTCCCCTAATTCCCCTTAGTATGCCCTTTAAAGGCCCCGCCTCACTATAACAAACCTCTTCTCTCCCACCTTCTCTCTTTAGCTTTCCTCCTACACTCTTTTTCTGTCTTTTTCTTCACTTTCTCCCCAATATTTTTCCTTTCCTCTCTCTCTCCCACACTCACTGCAGACGTCGCATAAATCACACATATCTCGCATATATTGCACACATCACATTTATTCCATAGCTTTTCAGTTTCAGATTGAGCTTTCCAGTTTTACACATAAACAAACACATTAAATGAATGACAGAACAAAAAAAAAATCCAACAACAAACAAACAGATAAAGACGGAAAGAAAGATCAAGAAAATAATTAAATAAAGAAATCGTTTTACATTGCTGTTGAGGTTATCTCATACTAACCTGACACTGTCACCAGTGTTTGCGAGACAGATTTGCAGGGAATCGATTCTGGAGAAGTTTTGGCGACTAAAGGCTGCGGGGCCGACACAGTAAATACAGACACGCATTGCGCAAACACACAGTCAAAACATGGAATGGGTAAGTCCCTGAATTTTCCCCCCAAAAATAAGTTTTAAGTTTGGATTGAAAGGAGATTAAAGAATCTTAAGTGGCGGAGACTGACAGGTAATCTGTTCCAATGTAACGGGGGTTGGTAGGAAAAGCGACCTTTGCCCTCATGTCTTTGAGTGTAAGGTATCTCCCCCTAGCAACATGCCTCACAGCTTCCACCTCTCTTCAACCTTTGATGAGCGAGTGAATCCACCAATGCTAGTGAGTTACTAGACCTTCGAAAGAGTTGTTCAAAAGACTAAAAACTTTAGTAGGTTTTTTTCATCAGTAATTTTCGGAATGGCAGAGGGGCATGGAAAAGATCTGTCCGTTACGCCAGGTGCTGTATCTTGTATTGTTACTGATGCTGTACTGACCATCACTACTAACACCATCACCAACTACTGCTGCTGTTGGAGGTTTTGTAGTACGATGGTTGCTGCGCTCGGCTGTGGAGGAGAAATCGCTTATACAACACTTCCACTTCCACTACCACCACCCATCAAAAACAAATAACTCAACTCCAGCCTACCTGTAGTTTTTCAGCAAAAAGTACCTACCTGATTTATCAGGGGAGATACAAAAAGCAGAAGGTGAGGGTAGAACCCCACCTTCCATGTGCCACATGTTATACGCCTCAGACCCGGAGGACAACTTATTACCGCAGTTAGTCTCGAGACTGTGTATTTTATTTAAATGTTTTTTACATTTCTGACCACCTCTACCTCCACTACTACTAAAGGGACAAAACTGTCAGTGGCGGTGAATTGTGAGGAGCTTCCCCCTTTCAATGGCAATAGATATGCCGTCAAGACTGCAAACAAAACAAAGGCCATAGGACCGTTTGGCTCGCTATTCAAACCCCGGGTAGCCGGCAAGAAGTGAATGTGGTAGTCCTCCTGCACCCGTAGACTTCTCTGCTCACAGTTCAGGGCTCCTGTATGTTGACAGAGGACAGCAGTGTTGTCAACACACCTCCACTTTGTTGGGAGAAATGAATCCACGCCGATTTATGCTCAAGCAAGTGACTAGCTGGCTTAGGACTCAACTGAAAGAGGAAACAACGATTGAAAGAAAGAGGACAGCGAAGCCAAAAGTTTAGGAAATGTTGTCCACGATGAAAGGCTGCCTTCAACAGAGTTTGTATGATTTCGGGTTGTGTGTTTCTGTGTTATTCTGCCGTGAAGCATCTGCACCATGGAAACTGTGCAGACCTGACGACTTGTTTACCCTGGGTATGTGCACCCAGGAACACATTTTATTTTTACACCATGGAGGTACGGTGCAGAGGACTTGACGATCCAGGTTGTCGAAAGTAAGATTGTTTCATGTCCAAGTGGGAACAACTTTTTTTCAGCTTTGACCCAGGAGTTTTGCTGGAGTGGAAAATATTTGCAGTGCTCTTGATTTCGCCTGTGAAGGGCCGTCAGTCAACTGCACTCCACTGGAGTGGCTTCCCTTTATTGGATAACTGGGTTCACTTACACAGCTTGTCTCCAATCTGGAGGAGATTGATTCGACTCTCGACATTATCCCGAGATCAGCTGGCGCTAAATTCCAATTGGAATTCCTTTCTCGCTAAGGACTGACTACAGACACCGGAACAGCTGAATCTGTGCTCATTAAGCAAGCACTACATCGTCTGGCCCTGAGAGTCGCTTTCAATTTCTCTTTCACCTCTGAAAGCTTCCTTATGGCGGTGGCGTCGCCGAGTTTTAATGTTGTTGGCAGTTAACCCGAGCTTGCAGGCACGCGCTGGCCTTTTATGCTGTTCACATGTTCATCTGCTCTCGCTCTCAAGATTATTTCAAGCTACCCCAGAATTCTCCTCGTCACCGCCCGAAATGCACCCGATTCATCAGCACCGTGGCGGCTGCTTGCACCTGGTTGTTTGTATCCGGCGAAAGGGAATGAGACCAGGTGGACACGAGTGTCGTCGAGTCTGACTTTCTAAACGGCTACAAGGGCTCAGCCAGAGAATGTTATTAAAACAGAAGACAGGCCTGGGCCTGGAAAGGGGTCCCGGGGAATCTGTAGGTGACGACTGAAGGATCATCTACCCCCTCACCCATTCCTTTCATCTTCTTCAACAAAAAGTGCTACAAGAACACTTCGTCAAAAAGGAAGAAAGACATCTGGGGCTTTTTTTAACAACAATTTGTGTCCTGTCTGCACATCGCTATTTATGTATTTATTTAACAAGATAGACTCCGCTTTCAAAAGGAGAAAGAAGAGAAAGAGTTGTGTCCTCTTTAATAACAAGCAAAGGAAATTAGAAGGGACACAATTCATTCAAAGAATTTTTTTCACGGGACGCAACAACAAAAGGAAGCACATTTCTCGTGTGAATGTGAAGGCGTTGCTGCATTCTGTTTAATTATTATTTATTAAGCCACAATGGCCGAAAAATTCACGAAGGACACTCCAATGAAAGTGCAGTTTGCATTACCTCCCTTGCCTTCTAGGTCAGTCTCAAGGACGTCGTCAACTTTAACGGAGGGGTCTCCCCCAAAGTGTTCACTTCATATGAAAGAAGCTCAGCGACCTCACGCTGCACACGAGAGGGCGCCACTGTCCCCGAGGCAGCCGGCTGTGACGAGAAGCTTGTCTGAGGTGAACCTGACCTCGCTGCCCAGGGGGAGCAACTTCTGCGCCAGGAAACGGACAGCCGTCAGTCGCGATGGACGAAAGCGCCGCCTGTGGACCGATTCCTCCGCTTCAGTTCATACCTCTTGCCTCCTGGGGGTCGGAAGGCATTGGGGTCACGACCTGCAGACGGCAGAGAAGGACAAGGATGGAGGGAGAGTGGCCTTCGTCTTCGTCGACAGGAATGGGAAGACAAACGGGGCTGCAGGTGCCGCTACTCCTGCTGTAGGTGCCGCAGTCGCAGGAAAAGACAGGCTTCCGCGGCGACACAGCGGCTTCGAGGAACACGAGTCAGAGGGGAAGGGACACGCGGTTGGTCGCTTGTACACACCACGTGACTTGATCTCAGCTTTGGAACGAGCGGTCACGGACGTGGGTCACGCTGACCGCCGTCGCGTCATACCGGCTTCGCGGCAATCGCCCCCGTCCTTGACCTCGACCTCGACCTCTTCGGAAACAAGGGGTTCGCTGGACCTAGGAAAGAGGACATCAGACTTCAGTGACAGTCTTGGTGTCGGTGTTGCTGCTGACGTCCACCACCATTCTGACGCTGGCAAGGAGAACCAGACTCCCCGATCGGACACCGTGGGGAAGCGAGTGCGCTTCTTGGACGTGGATGCGGTCGTGAAAGCTCGTCTCCATCATCTACGTGCCACGACTTCAGCCTACGTCCGCAGACACGCATCGTTACGTGGGGTCAGAGGTCGGCGCAACGATCGGGTGAAGACGTCGTCGGGCTCTGCCGCGCAGAGTGAAGAGGTAGACCAGGATGAAGCGCCACCTGTCTCACGGGTAAGTTGCGGTACCCGTAACATCACAAACATCTTTTTCAAGACCTAGGAATATGTTGGGTGGTAGCATCACTAAGTATGCTAAACCAGATCACTAAGATAATTAATTAATTATGAAAAAGAGTGGGATCAAAACAGAGGAAGAATATTGGATATAACACTGCCACACTTTCCATGTTATCACCTCTACTGCTTGTCATCAAATTAACATTTTTCTCGTGTTTATTATGCTGTAATCATATTACAGAACTAGGGAAAAAAATAGATATATACAGACACTTGAGAGTTGGATATCTGTTCCTATTACAGTTGCAATTTTTATTAATTAAGCCTCGTTCTCGCTTCGTCAGTCTTACCGAGAAGGGGTTTCACTCGCACCTTCTTCGTTCTTGTACCGTGATTTGTGTGCAGATGTACCGGAAGTTCCGGATGGTTGGGCTGATCGTGATGAAGCTGGTGCGCTTGAAAGCCGCCATCGCTGTGAACAGCCAGGATCGCACCGTCCGCTCGGCGGCGGAAATACAGTGGCGCACCCTGTACGGCCAACACGAGGCTGAGAAGCTGGCCTTCAACAAATCTTACTTCTCCAGAGAAAGGGTTTGTCTGAGTGGTCTCTCCTACTTTCATCCGTTAGCCAGATCCTCCCTTTAGAATCGTGTTCGATGAAAGACAAAGATGTGCATGCACAAGCGCGAACACACGTGTTCACATTATACACATGTACATGCAAATACATATACACACGCATGCGCAGACATATACGTGTACATCATGTATCCAAAATACATGTACATAAATACACTCATAAATACACATATTTTGCATGTACATTCATACGTGTACACACACACAAAGAAATTTTACAGACAGACAACGAGCGTGGAACTCGCTAGACATTATTGTTTAGTTATTTACCATTTCCTCACTGGGCCTCAGGCTTCCCAGGATGCCCTTCATGGCTCCCCATAAATTTCTAGCGCCATTCTACTTCGTCATAACCCGGGTGCACTGGAGTCCCGCTAATGGTGGGATTTCCCAGCTGCTGCACCTTCTTTCTATCTCCTCTACCTCGCATACTCGCACTTTTGAAGGTGCGGGCTGTTAATTTCGATTTTTTAAAGTTGTTGTTTACTGTTGGCGGCGATTTCCTGTTTTCAATTTGACGTTTAATTTGTTTGTTAGAGTCCCGCTGGTACAAGGTAAATGAAGCCTGGTCCGGCTGTAAGGGTGTTTCGTCCCTGTTGTAAATTTTGTAATATAAAAATAAATAAATTTAATATTTATATAAAAAATATATTTAATACATATCAGTATTGTTGATGCGTCTAACTGATGCTTCGTGAATGTTATACTTCTGCTCCTTATGTTACGTCTATTACAACACCTCAACTATTATCCTCTCGGCAGCAAGGAATCTCGTCTTTTACCTGTGCAGGTGTCAACAAAGATGCCGAACTGGGCGCTGATGATTTTGTACCTGACTCCGGAGGAGCGCACGGAGCACGACTGCCGCCGCCTGCACGCGCTTTTTCGGGGCATGCGTGGTTTCCTCAAATTCACAGAAAGGATCCAGCTGTCTCTGTGCCGTGCCTTCGAATATGAATGGTAGCTCCCTCTCTCCTCCCCTTCTCTCTCCTGTCCCCGCTCTCGCTTCCTCTCTCTTTCTCCTCCTCTCTCTTCCTCTCTCTCTCGCCTCCCCTTTCTCTCTCTCTTATCTCCTTCTCTCTTCTTCTCTCTTCAAACTATCTCTTCTCTTTTCCTTCATTTTTTTCTTCGTCTTGTGTCTTCTTTTCTCTCTTTAAAACTGTCTTTTGTTCTCTGTATTTTCTTCTCTTCTGCTGTTCTTTCGTTCTGTGTGTGTGTGTGCAGCTATCAAATCGCATTTTCAATTCTGTTTTGCCCATTCTTATTAAAATATTCTATCCTGTTTATAGGGAGTCATTCAGCTCTTGTCACAATAGTGTTTTTCATAACAACATGTATGCATGTTTTGAGTCATTCATCGACAGTTTTCAAGTCACAATGACATGATGAGACAGGACATGAGACGACGAGACTGCATAAACACATAAATAATCTCACTCATAAACAACTTCATGAGCTATACTGCCATCATTCGCCCTGAAAGAACTTCGGTCCAGACACTGGACAGCCCATCCGACAGTCGTCAGAGTTCAAACCTACTTTGTCGTCAGTGTGGGCGAAGGTCGCATAGTTCTACGACGAGGTCACGTGGGCCACAACTTCTACTTCATCTACTCTGGCTCTGTCTTCGTCAATGTGCAGGATATCGACAGCGAGGGCCAGCCCTTCATTAAGACGGAGGCGGTGCTCGGGATGGGGGATTCCTTCGGGGTGAGAAGAACCCTCTTCCTTCCATCCTTCCATGATTCATTCGTTTTGTCTTTTTCTGATCATTACGTCGTTCGTTCGCTCACTGTTTCTTTCGTCCGTCCATCAGTCCAATACTTTACCTCTCAATTCCTAATGAAAGATCTTTCCTAAACATACACCTACAGATACTGATGTATATGGATGGCTGGTTGTCTACCTCCATCTCTCTCTCTCACCGTATTTATGTGTCATGTATGTCAAGTGCTTGGTGCACCACAGACACATCAGTATATGGTGTGGACATGCTCATTAACTAGCCTAATAATATTTATCAAAATTAAATAGACACCATACTCTACAGAAAGTTATAGGGAGCAATCGAAATTGAAATAATTGGATGGACATGGAACAAGCTATATGTTCTATAATCCATGCGTCGACGAAAGCTGAAGTCAGCGCTGAGACTTGCTGGATCACGTGATCAAAGTCACTAGTCCAATAGAAACGTTAACTCATTATTGACTTCATATAAGATATAAATGTCAAAACATGTAACTCTATAACAGATAATTTATTTCTTTTGAATGCAGCATTTCATTCTCTAAAACAGTAGACAGCAGCATTTAGTTTCAGTCAGATTGAGTCAACCTTGTGAGTAAAATAAACATCAGCGCTTGGTCTCCACCACATCCCCAAGTTGGCAGGTGAAGGTCACCGTGATCACGTGATGTTGTAGGAGCTGGCCCTGCTGCAGGACATCCGGCGTACAGCCACCATCTCAGTGCGGGAGACATGTGAGCTGCTGGTGGTGGAAAAGGAAGTCTTCGCCAGGGTGTGTCCACAGATATTTGACCAGGAGCTTGTCGAGAAGCAAGCGTTTGTCAGGTCAGAGCCTCACGTCGAAGAGAACGAAACGGTTCTGTGTGTGTGTGTTTGTGTCTGTCTGTCTGTCTGTCTGTCTGTCTGTCTGTCTGTCTGCATAAACATTTCATCAGCGAAGTGCGGTTTGTGGAAAACTGTGGAGCAGCAGAATACAAAATAAAAAAGGCATATCAGAGTGTTTGGTAATCCTGGTCAAACAACAGTCTCTGTGGATTCTATCTTATGATTCGTCCTAGAATAATAAAATTATTGACCACCAGAAATAATTTAAGAACTTTCTTCTCAATAAATAAAACAGTTGTCTTTTTCTTGCAGTCGGATGCCCTTGTTCTGCAGCACTTGGTGGAGTCCAGACTCAGTCCGTCAGCTGTGTATGGAAGCTCAGATACAAGAGGTGAGCCACTTCCATAGGCTTGTGCTGTCGACAGAAAGTTAGATTATGGTGGGTCCACTGATTTTGTCAAAGCCGCATTTTTAAAAATGATGTAACAGACTTGAAAAATTCTGAAATTTCTGTTACAGTACAAGATCAACAAGATCGTTGTAGAAGACAACTCGAGAGAAGAGTGGTTGTACATCTGCATGGAGGTAAACACTTTAGAGATAGTAGTGTTTAGAGCAGCTTTTGGTAGCTCCTTCCCAATAATTTAAAAATGTCTAAATTCAAATGTAGAAGAAGGAAATATTCTCTACATGATAGCGAAGTTCCACCAAGAGTGCTTTAGTTCTTTCACAGTTTATCTGAAAGAATTTTTTTAAGCTGGTGTCATATCTATGATGGTCTTTGAGGATTGTTTCACCTAAATAGATGTCCGAAGAAAAAAAAAAGAAAGAAGCCAAAAACTTGAAACAAAACGAACTGACAAACAAATAAAGAACAAATAAAAAGGAACTACTAGACAAAAACAGGGATATATTCACTTTATACCAATCTTCAGATGCATTTAAAGACAGCCTGTACTAGCAATGTCATGTGCAGTTGTCACGTCTGCCCCTTTCAGGGTCAATGTCAGGTCATACGGTGTCTCACACTGGGGGCAGAAGAGGATGACCCCCTCCCATGCCCGGAAAGAGAGTCGGTAGTCCTGTCAGAGGAGATTCTGGAACTGCTAATGAAGCCAAAACATTCCGGTATATTACTGGCTCCTTATATATATTACTCGACTGCAAGTATAACACATCCACGATCCAAGAAGGAATAGAGAAGGCAAAAGTAAAGGAATCAAATGCACGTATGTGTGTGTGAGTTTAGAAAGAAGCAACTATTTCACAATGGTCAGATATTAATACCATAACAAGACAACACCAAGAAGTATGCAAAATGTTATAATCTTCCCTGCAGCAAGTTTTTTTTTTCTTCAACCCTTAATTATTTCCTTTTTATCCTGCAAACAAGTAATGCAAGTCTTATGAAGCTTGTTTTTGTTTTTAGAATCGTCAACTATGAGTACAAATGAACAGGACGAAGACAGCAAGGAAAAAATGCTTTCATCGCTGAGGCTGGAGTATGTCAAAACTGGAAAGGTAGGAAATAATTAATGATTCATAATTTTATGACAAGTGAATATGATTGAAAACGTCTTCATTGCTTTTTTCTTTGTAAAAATACAAAAGTCAAGACTTTTGGTAACTCTGAGATGGTTCAATAATTTCAAAGGGAATCTTTGTATGCCTTCATACGGTCCCAAAACAATACATCTATATATACTTATCGTATACAGTGGTACCTCGACATACGAGTTTAATTCGTTCCGTAACCTTGCTCGTATGTCAAATTGCTCGTATCTCAAAGCAATTTTCCCCATTGAAATTCATTGAAATGCCATTAATCCGTTCCAGCTCCCAAAACACCACCTCAGTTGTTTTTGTTAAGTGTTTTTGAATAAGAAAAATGTATTTACAAGAAGAAACATTTATTTATGAATAACAAATACATATTCTATAAAACATATTAAATTCTTCGTTTGTGGAAGTGTGTGGGATCTGCTTCAGCAAATCACCGTAAATCGCTCGTGCCTTCTCACACATGATGCTTTGTGTTAAGGTTCCTCCTTGAAGCTGCTTCTCTGTCACCCACACAGTCAATAGTTTCTCCATCTTTTCATGGAGAGAAGTCCGGAGCTTAGAAATTATTGTAACGCCCTAGCTGGCGTTGTACCCTTTATCAACTCCTGTTTAAGCTCAGAACATATCATTGATGTGCTACACCCGTACATCCTCGCCAAGTCAATTACTCTCACACCTTGCTCATGTTTTTCTCGATTTCGCGCTTTAATTCAATAGACATCATCTTCTTCTTCGGACCCATGGTTACAAAAATAAATGTGATAATGTTTTGTAAATGTACAAAAAGCAAAAAAACGCGAACCCAACTTATCAAAAATGCTTCGAAAACGAGGGAAACAAGCACACAGACTGAGGTCTAGTCTGAGGTGGGAGAAACTGTTAGACGCTGCACACGACACCAACATCCGCTCCTCGTGCTGGGGTCGTGTGCAGCGGTGTAGTGTGCGATTCCTCGTATCTCAAATCTTGCTCTTATCTCGAAGCAAAATATCGCTCGCTCGGCGGCTCGTATCTCAAAACACTCGTATGTCAGGGCACTCGTATGTCGAGGTACCACTGTATATACTTATCGTCAAATAATTTCATATTATCATTATAATAGGAAAATTTATTTGAATTTGTTTCGTGCCGGCGTCCATCCTGGAAATCCGTCGTGTTTCTCGCCTCAGCGACGAAGTATATTCATCGAAGAAGTCGAAGATGAAGAACGACGGAAGGTCAAAGTTGCAACTTCCGGACCAGCGACTTTGACCTCGCTGATTGCACAGCAGCAGAAAGCACGTGACAGTCGCCAGGTGTTTCTACACGTGGACGTGCTGAACTGTGGAGGAGTGTTTGTGAGTTTCACTTAGTATTCACATGATGTTTTGGGGAAGGGGGAGGAGTAACGAAAGGCAAACTATTTGGAACAGATTTGTTTTGTCTTGAGCTAAAAGAAAAGGCAGACATAAATAAATATAACCAGTAGCATGCGTAGATTTAGAAGGGTTTGGACTTCTTATATTTGCTCCACACCCTCAATGTGTATACGGTCTTTTCCAAACAGTCGGAAAATCTCGTTGCACACATCTAAACAAGAAAAGAGGATTCGAAATTCCATTTTTGATATTTTACTATGCTATTTTTTTCAATTTTATTTCTTTATTAAATATTAGGACATGGGATCGCTGATAAAGGCGCCACTGAAGAAGAAAACAAGTAAGCTTCTTCTCGTGAGTTCTGGGGCGCGCATGTTTCGAGTAAAAAAAGCCACCTTCTTCAGGCTTGCCTCCACGGAAGCCATTGAACATACTCGGACACTTCTTAGCCAGCAACGGTGAGTGATAGTGGACGTGGCTGGGGTCCGTGGTACACTGCCATGGCCACACACCTTCGGTGATTGTTTAGCATACCAGAGAGTGAGCAGGACAATGCATAAGCTTTTATATTTCACACATGCGGTTACAGTAAGACATAACCACTTGCACTTGACAGATTGTTCGTTACGTTTGTAAATGGCGTCTAAAAATTGTTATTAGGCCTGTAAAAAAAAAAAGGTTTATTTAAGGAAGCCATTTGTTTCTCTGTGTATTTTCCAGAACGCCATCAGAAGCCGAGCTCTTGGATTCCTACAAACAGAAGATGTCGTGGGATGAGTACAAATCAGGCGTCGTGCATGAGGTCATCTTGTCACGTGATCTTCGCCTTGCTCCTCAGTTTCGAAGCAACCATAGTAAACCACACACCTCTCTCGAGACAAATTCAAAACGGGAGCAGAAAAGAGCGTCAAGTCGCTTGATTACCGCCCTACATCACTTCACAGACGTGGAGAGACGAAATGAACTGGCCAGACAGAGCTTTTCAGTTGACGACACAAGCGACAACAGCGGGCTCGCTACGACGGACGGCGAACGTAGAAAAATATTCCCTGTTGAAGAAGTCGATGAAGAAACAGAGCAGTCTGACGATGAAACAGAAGGTTTTAGCACTGCAGTCCAAACCCGCAAATCTTCCATTGTAGCAGATGACAACCGTTCTCCTCGTCCTGTAGCCACGCGACGCCCGAGTACCGTCGTTGTGCGCAGACGATCGTCACTAGGCAACGGCGGTCAACCAATCATTTCCTCCGAATCGTCGTCTGTCGCCATTCGCCAGCAGCCATTGCGTCCCGAAGGTCAGCTGCTACCACCAACTCTTGTCGTGGTGGAAGAATGAAGCATGAAGAAGCAAAATTCTCAGTGACAAATACAAGAACCAGGAACCCAAACGAATCTGGCAGCAGCTTGATGATTTAGCTTGTATGTTCGCAGATTGTATAATCATAATGGCTGCGTCATTCCTGGAGTCCCTCCTATCCACTGCATTATAGATCTCAAGATAAATACAACCCATTCCATACAACGAAGGTCGTTATCTATTACACATTAACCACGGTACCATCGTCTCCCGGGTAATCTGCCCGCAAGCTCTTCTAGCTGTGATTTTAATATCAAATTTCGATCTACTGCTTCGTCTGAGTTAAAATGAGTAATTGCCATGCATGACGAAATAGTAAAACACCTGTACTCTTGCGCCTAATGTTCCTTTGATGGCCCTTCAAAACTTGTTGCGATTAACAGCTCATTTTGGGCAATTAAAGGGATTGGGATGGAAGGGGCTAAGCGAATCAACGGCAGATGAACAGTACCAAGTTTTTCTGTGTATCCGCTCAGTCTACTAACTGTGGAACAGAGCAAACCACGAACTTGTATACATGGGCGTAATCAAACGGCTCTGGGAGTGGGATTTGCGTTACAGGAGAAAAGCATGCCGCTTGGAGGAAATTTTTTAAAGTTACCACAAAAGCTTGCTCCCCTCTCCTCTCTCTCTCATCAGTACACTCTCAAATTATTATTATATAGTGAACTTGTATAGCGGGTCTATTGACAGACTCATGGCGCTTTATGAAAAAAAAAAATTATAAAGTTGTCCAAGTTAGAGCAGCACGTGTACATGGCAATAGGTACTGCATAGCAGATTTTTTTCTTTCGTTATAGGAACCACCACAAACTTCAAAAAAATAAACATACTCTGGAGTAACAACCAACCAAACTAAGTCAATTATTAGAATTATAGACAAAAGAAAATATTCCTTCAAAATTTGGTGATCGGACAGTGTGGATTTGCATTAACAATAATAATCGATAATAAAACAGTAGAACAAGGAGCTATCAACATTGAACAAATTGTAGTCTGGCTTAGATCTACAATTTTTTTTATAATGTAACAGTTCTCTTATTTTTTAAAGACTGTACTAAAATATGTTTGAGAAAATTTATGATAAATATTGTGTATATAGATAGATGTGATCTCAATGTTGTGTTGGATAAATCTAATAACAAAGGCAAGTGTGTGTGTGTGTGATCTGAGAATGAGTAAATATACACCACATCCACCTCTCAGCATCTATGGCAAGGGGAATGTGCTGACCATTGTGGTAAATATTCCAACATTTGTACTTTCAATAGCAGAGAAGACTCTTTTAGCATCAAATGCAGATAACACTCATGTTGCACATTCTTGTCCATTGCTTGAAAAATAAAGCATCCTTATTTGTTGGACAGATTGATCTGCCACAATGTTTTCTTGATATTTTAAATGGTGTTTCTGGAAAAGGCCCACTACAAGGATGAAGAGACTGGCTTGGAGGTCTCTTGGATTCTTTGCTGTAGAAGAGCCCATGCTTTGGCGATCTGGAGACAAAACAGTCCTATTACTGCTCAACCACATCTGCATCATGCATCTAAGTGTAATTCTCTATGTCCTACCCCTCCTTCATATATCATAATCTGGAGAGACATAAAATCATTTATTTGTTCTTGTTGAAAAAGTGCTCATCTCTAATGAGTGGAGTTAGTGACCTTTAGTGACATGCTGCTTCTATTTCACACCAAATCAAACTGTACAGAGATCTACATGATGCATAATAAAAGACCCTCAAGATTGTCATCTTCAGTTTACCCAGATATTATTAACTCTGTGGAGGTGCCATGGTTACCCTTGAAGTATTGATGGTTTTTACTACCTTGTCATTCAAATCTTTCTGCCATGTTACTAATGTGAAATAAAACGTAAATCACCTCACATACTCTTAAAATATGAAACATAGAACAGAAGTGAAAACAAACAAAACAGGAAGTTGTCATAAATATACCTGCTGCCTGGTGTACTCATATTCCCAAAGAGGGCAAATCACAACATTTGACTTAGCGATTCTTTCGCTGTTAGACAACTGGCTATCAATCCGTTGAGCAGCCTCTGCCTCTGAAAGTTGGTTCCTTGTACAGATGCGTTTGATTGCCTTATTGAGGGATACAAGGAAAAGAACATAAAAAAGTAGAAAAATGTGAAGGTATAAACAGTACTGAGTGTGTCAGCCTCTGCACATTTGGATAAGTATTCCACTCAGTTCTAATGGACAGCACTAATGTTTGTACAATAAATGTATAAATTAACTAGAGAGGATATAAAGTTAACATATAATCAATATGTCAAAATTATATGTGCTTCTCAGAAAATGTCTCTATTAAATCAAAATGATGGTCAGATGTTACTTTAAAAAGCCCCACAAAAAATGACAGCACATTAAACACTGGGATAAAATGACTATACTAGACAGACTGAAAACAATGAGTGTTAAAATGTATTGAAATGGTTAAAAAGAATCTTACAAGATTAATGAGACATAAAACACTCCTCAACGTAGTCACAGAGGCCCTACCTCTTCCTTAGGAACAAATGTTGTCCACACTTCGTGGACCTGTTTATCCCATCCTGCCTCCAGAAGCACAGCTGCCTCCACCACCACAATGTTGTATCCATCTGAGATGTTTGAAACACCATCCATAAAGCTATTAG
Source organism: Pomacea canaliculata (assembly GCF_003073045.1). Lineage (NCBI taxonomy): Eukaryota > Metazoa > Mollusca > Gastropoda > Architaenioglossa > Ampullariidae > Pomacea > Pomacea canaliculata. The sequence continues at coordinate 1,760,159 of NC_037594.1, read as the reverse complement.
TGAATGTCCATGGAAATAAATTTATAATCAAGTCACAGTCTGCTCACAGTGTTGATCTTTCATCAGGGATAGATCACTCTTGCAAACTGGTACTGTACAACACATTTCTTTCCATTAACAGACATGCTGGAAACAATTTATTGATTTAATAATCAAAAGGATATTAACCAAGATTTTCCTGTTAAATATACTATAAGTAATAGAGCAAGAGAGTTCATCTTTCTGAGTTACAGAGTCCTCAGAGGAAAGAAAAAATCATATATATATATAATGAGAATGAGGACTGTGTGGAATTGAAAAAAGAATTGTTGCAGATCCTGTTATAATTGTACATAACAGTGTTCAATGGCTTTATGTTTATCAAGTACCTGAAGCAAGTTGCTCTATTTCCTTTTCAACTAATTTCTGGATCTCTGGCCAAACAATCTTGTTCAGCATGTCCATTTTTGACTGCAAACAGACTCACTTTAAAATGTTTGTTTTTGAGCCTGAAGTACAACCAAACAAGAAAGAAATTTTTCAAAGACAGTCACAGGAATTAGAAGGGATATTTCTGCAGACTATACAGGATGATATTATAATACATAATAAAAATTATAACATCAACCAAATTTCATAAAACAAACTAAAACTTCTTACAGTGCAACAGCTGAAGAAAATGAATATAACTGCAGCACATATACTGAGATGAACATGCTTTAACTAAACAGTTTGTAATCATGTGCATTTAGAATGAAAGCTCAATTTAAAAAAATTACTTTGTCTGAGAAAACAATGGCACCCAATTTTTTTCTGTCGATGTCCCCTTTCTCCGTAACCAGCTCTTGGCCAAATGTTTTAACGATAGTTCTGAAGGCCTCCATCCCAGGCTCATAAGCCTTGTGCCCTGTCACATTTTAAAAAAGCATTTTATATAAAATCCAGACAAAGTAAAGTATATACATTACTGATATTCTGGTGTGGTCTGTAAAAATCAAGAATATAATCTTTTAATTCTGTTCCAAACATGCATTCTGTTATAGAATAAATTGCTAAACAAATACGCCGTCTGCTGCTAACAATACCTTGCCCCACGTCTCTCTATTTCAAAATGAAAAGCAAAGCAAACAGCAAAAAAAAAAGGTATTCTGAAAAACTAACCTGGTTTGCTTTATGAAAAAAATAAAACCCTTTTCTTGTACCTACTCAAACTTGCACACAAAGAACATACCTAGATGGTCACAGTTAATAACAGCAGCTCCAAGCTTTGCAAGTTCTTTGCAGGCATTAGACTTGCCACTAGCAATTCCACCAGTCAGTCCAAGTCTGTAAGGTCTGCTAGGTAGGTGTGGTTGACTCTTAGAACAATGAATAAGTTATTCAAAAATACATAAATGCATTATAATTGCTGAATCTTAACTGCCATACACAGATTTAGACAGGTCGACAGAAGCTCAAAACAAATATTAAAGCTGAAGGAAAAATAGACTTATGATAATATTTTTCATAGAGTATGTACATAGCTACTAAGATTTTGATGCATTCATGTCTCTCTCACAGTTGCAGTTGCTATAATAATAAATCAAAGGGGCACAACTCACTGTAACAGGTTTTAGCAGCTCACCAAGAAGTCGCCTCCTCTGAGAAGATGAGCTAACTTTGTCTTCCTCTTCAGGCGCATGACAGGTGTCCTGCACTAAATCTACAATGACAATCTCCAATGGCTTCATGCCCTGGAAACAAAATATCACTCACAACTCTATTCATTTATGTCTGGCAGTCTCCATTTGGGTGCTGATCTTTCTATCTTGTTTATCTGCCTAACAAGCCATCATTTACATCACAGCTCTACATATATATAATCTTCAATCTGTTAACACTACAGCCTACTTCCCTGGAGATTGAAATAAATGTTCAAAGGATAAGCATTCAAATGGGAACATGAAGCATAGGCACAGTGCTACCAGTTAGAATGAACAATCCAAAAGTTTTCTACAATAATAATAATTAAACTTTATATAGTGTATTTCCTCACACAGCTCAATGCACTTTGCAAGAGACAAATCATATAATGCTGTATGACAGAGACATGCATCACAATCGGCTTTAACTAGGGTTACACTGTATGAACGTGAGGTATGCTACAGAAACAATACATACTATAAAGCACTTATACCGATATATATATATGTCTGTTACCTTTTTAACTCGCTCAGCATTTATCATATCTCCTCCTTTGATAGTTTCTTGACTCACAACCAAGCATTCAAAATCTGGATACACTGTAGTAGGGCCATAGATATCTTCTATGGCAACAGTCTTTATGTTGAGAGAGGGTTTAATGTCATGAACAAAATGTGACACAGAAGACATTCGACTCTCTACCGGCTCAATCAGCTCCTTCAGAATCTTTGCTGTACAACAAAAGCAATTAAAAAAATCATAATAATCTAAAAACATTTAAAGACAAACACTTTTATTATGCACAAAAAATCCACAAATTTATCATCTAGACAACAAAATGATTCAATCTGAGAAAGTTCCAGAAAAAGTACCAGAATCTTCTGGGGTAGTAACAAAAACGTTAAAAAAAACTGCTGTGGAAGAGGGACTAAAGACAACCCCACGAAAAAACAGCCATTTCTAAAACCTGTTTTATCTGTAATCTTATAGCTGCTGAGGCAACAAGCTGTCAATTCCCACAGTAGTATCAGATAGTAGTATAGGCAGATAGTATCAAAAAGTTTATGATTCATCATCTCAGAGACCAAACTAAAGTCTTTAAAATAGTGCCATCTCAAACCTCATCCAAATGTACAGTTATTAGACATGAAAATTATTACAACTATTTATAAATCAGATTAATGTTTCCTGATAGTGTACATCTTAACTTTTTCTTATAAATAATTACAAATTATTAAAATAAATTATCTTAAAAATAAGATGAAAATAATGACTCACATTTAATCATGTCCTTGTTTGTCACCCCAACAGTCAGTTTCTGCTCACACAGCAAGCTACTTGTGCTCAGCAAAACTTTATGGCCATTATGAAGACGATCAAATGTTCCCCCAAGAACAACATTTTTGTAAGTTTTCAGCACAGTTTGTGTCTCATCATCAGGCAAACATTTCCTATGCTCCTGCTCACTACCTAAAATAGGGCGAAATTGTAATGATGAGGTTTCTGCTTTGCCAAGGTGAAATGCCTGCTCCAAAAGGTTCAGTACTGAATCTCTGTTAGATGTCCAATACTCTTGCAACCATTCAGCATCTGAAATAAGCACATTTAATGACTTGCTCAGACTCTGAGATGTCTGCCAAGAATTTATGCAACTGTTGTTGGAAAAATGAGACAGAAGAATTCTTACATCCAATGTTTGGCATAACGAAGAACTGTGAAAATACACATCACTGATAAAAGACTTCATTTCTGTTGTACATGGCAGGGAGGAATAAAAAGCACTTGATACAGGAAGGCCTTCAATGTTTCTCAGAGATGGTTGAAGGTGAATGTATACAGTATCTGACACAATGGCGGCTAGGGACTTGAGCAGATGTGGAATTTGAATTCTCAAAGTTGACATGGGCTGTGTGAGAACTACTAATCCATTGGGGAACATGGCTGGAGATTAGCTGATCATAAACTGGGGACAAACACATTTATATATTAAATATAAAAAAAGATACATGGTAAATGCTCACATGCATGAAAAGAAGTGCACACACACACACACACACACACAAACTGTAGGACCAGGACAATGATGTCCATTATAAAGCTTTTGTTAACTATAATATCGACCAATTAATGACTGTCACATTTCACACCTACATAGGTGAAACCCATATCACTACAAAAAAAGAGTTCTATGAGCATTGCAAATCCTTTTACATTTTAAAATCAAATAAAAATTGGGTTTAGAAAAAAATATGATTTTTGTGAATATTTAAGTTTGGATATATTAAAAACTAAAGGCTTCCAAAATATTTAACACAAACTCATACCAAATAAAACAAATAACATTTGCAAATAAAAACATACCGAATCATGAAACAACACTCTCCCACATAAAAGAATAAACAATTGCTTATAATTCAAGGTGTATTTGCATTTGCTGGAGTGAAAAGTAAAGCCAAGGTAAAGAGATTTTGGACAAAAAATACCAATTATAGGCTGTTAAAAAACACCAGTTTCTAATGTCAATACAATTTTACTACACTGAGGAAATTATAATGAAGTTTAATTGTATGTTTTATATCAAGTGAAATATGCAAAACTTGCGAAAAATATTTTCTTCATATGTATTAATGAAAACCCTCCCACCTTTCTGGCTTTTAGAATAATTCAATTTTGAGAGACGACTATCGCAACGCCTCGCTCAAGCACATCTGCTACGTTTAAACGTTTTTATTGTCACTTCTTGGAGTTAAATTCAGAAAATCACAACGATCGCCACTTTTTTAGGGGCAAGCTTCTTCTTGACATAAATGAATTAATGCATAATTATTGGAGGTTCTAGTAATACTACTTACTAGCTGTATATCGCTGCGACAGGAGTGTGTACAGTGATCGACTAAAAATGTTTCTATGAATTATGCAGAAAAAGCATTATAGAACATAATTTATCAAAAAGTAGTTATTTTTTAACTTTATTTTCAAGTTAATAGCGTTGGTGTTTTATTCGGCTGACAATCTGCACTTACCGAAGATCTCAAGAGGACAAAGTCTTTTCGATCCGCACAAGTGCGTTAGTTCTTAAATGGTCACAGATCTGAATATTGCACAATTTAAGCTCGCTAGCTTCACTTCACCTGGGGAGCAAACACTACGTTGGCTGCTACGGAATCGAAATCTCTAGAGATGTTTGATGCAAATAGATATTTCATTCATACATAAACTTTCTTATTTATTTGTAGATCATAATATAAACGTAAAAACATAGCTCTGCATTCGAAATTAAGGGTGATCCACTTACTGAAGTAGTCAAATCTATTTTTTTAAAAAAATACTATTTCTAAGAAACTCTGGTGAAATGGAAGAGGATGAAATTCGTACAGACCAAGGCTGCCAGAAACTGCTGTCTGAGAACTGTGAAGTGAAATCCGTCGACGATGAAGTACATAAAAACGAGAGAGACTTGCCAACAAACAATGAGAAATCTAATTCAAACGCGAAAACTGAAAACAAAACATCTCTAGGAACTGAAAGAGCCGATGACAGCGATAATGACTATCATTCAGCGTCCGATGGCGAATGTGAGAAGGCTGAAGAAGACGATGAGAAGAAAGAAATTGTTGATGACGAAGACTATAGAAGAAAGATGGAAGATACACTAACTGAAGAAGAAAAACAGGTGAGTATGATTTTCGCTAATAGAGTAAGGGCAAACTTATAAAGGAAGCAAATCCAATTATCTAAATTATGTTTTATGATCTTAAGATTTACTACTTGTCATTCCCACGTTCTCTGTAAGTTTACAGGCGCCCACCACATTTTAAACACGTAGAAACTGAGTTCTGTGCATCACATAACTAGTTTGTCTTGTAAGCTACTCGAGCAAAGCATAGCTGATTTGGCAAGCAACTTTTGTTGCAGTTTGTTAATTCGATTCAGAACAGCAGATGAAAGTTTCTATGGGATCTGAGATGTAAAGGAGAGTAGTGGTGAGTGTTGTTGACTGCAGAGCAAGTTGCTGATTTGAGGTTCACCTTGAAAACTCCCTATGCATGAGTTCCTGATTTAGTGGGTTAGGCTCCACTGAATGCTGTGCTCTGGAATGTAGTCATGGCTGTTAGTTTAACCCTTTAACTACTCAGTCTTTTATTTCATTTTATGTTCCATCCACATTGACATAGCAATAACTAAGCTTAACTTGTTCACTTAGAAGACAACTGTTAAAACTCAAGATGTGCAGGCTAACATAAAGCAAGTTAATAGTTTTATTGTTACCACCAATGCATTAAACCCTAGGTATTTCTTGGGCTCAGAATTTTATGTGAAAATTATTCTCCCTGAGTGTTATATCTATACCAGTGAAGTTAAATAAGAGCTAATTGAGGCTTACTAATAATAATGAGTACTTACCACGACAAAGATAGATTGCAATCTCTTCGTAGACTAATAGTGATAAACAAAAGATAGCTGATGTCAGGGCTGAACAACTCACTTTGTCAGGATCATAAGAACTTTAACTAGCACAGCTGTGATACAAGTGAAAACTGCCAGTTCTGCTTCAGTGTTAGAGCTGTGAAAGGAAACTAACTGTATCTGATTAATCTCACCATGATAGTTTATGAGCACTGTCTCATGGTCTCCCAACAATGTACTTTATCAGCCACTCTTTCATGTTTTGTAACCATTGACCCCTAAACAGGGATACCCTGTTTGTAAATCAATATGAAACAAAAGGGTCCTTATCCAAAAAAAGATGGTCTCTCTTCTGGGTCATTGGGTCACCTAAGAAGATCCAGACAGCCTAGCTGCTGAAAAATCGATTGGTTTGCAAGAACTACAAAGCCAGTGCTGTTATTCTCTTTGCTCGAGTTCAGGAATAATGGAGGTGGTAGGTAGGAAAGTATTAGAACTGTTACTAAGGCAGTAATGACAAGACCAAACAATTCAGAACCAGAAAGGTGTGAATATTCATGCAGGACTAGATTAGATAAAGTGAGTGTGTTTTCAACAGATCCTTAACTTAAAAATAAAGATATGATTTAAAGGTGATAGCAGTTAATTTCCATTTACTCTAATAGACTAAAGAAAAACTTATGTTTACAGAAGCGAAAAGAAGATGCACAGCAGCTTAAGGAGGAAGGCAACCAGTTTTTTCGCAAATGTGAATACAAGGAAGCTATTAGTTGTTATAGCAGAGCTCTGGATATCTGCCCCCTGGTGTATCAGAAAGAACGAGCTGTCATGTTCTCAAATCGTGCAGCTTGCTACATGAAGGAGGTGAGTCTGCCTCGCCTTCTCCATTTTCATTTAACTTTTGCATCTCATCATAGACTTCATAGAGCCTGTTTAATCAGAAACAGCTGTTGAATATGCAATGCTATTGTGACAATTTATGTCCCCATGTCTGAATTTGCAAGCCAGTGAAAAATTGGATATTGTGTCTAATTAGGACAACTCCTATTGGATAAACAGAATATCCATAGACCATAGCCACTGTAAGAGTTTATAGTGACATTCACTAATTTATTTTAATAAAAACTGTTTTGACTGGCATGATTGAGTTGGCAGAGTTCTTTAGAATGCTTGTTGTGCACTTCATTTTATACCCTGTCTTGTCATTGAAGATGGAGAGCCTGCATATTTTTCTGGCACTTCTGTGGTGATAGTGGTGGGTTTTTATTTCTAACATAATTTATTTTTGTTAAAAAAACAACTAACCAAATAATGTGCACCTATGCAGGAAAACTTTTCTGAGGCAATCACTGACTGCACTCATGCCATAGATCTTCACCCGCACTACTTGAAAGCCATTCTAAGGCGAGCAGAGCTGTACCAGAAGAGCGACAAGCTTGATGATGCACTCAAAGATCACCAGAGAGTAGTGGAGCTAGATCCTGGGCAGCATGCTTCTCGTGAAGCATGCATGGTATGTAAAGCTTGTTGTCAACTATTGTACAAGTTTTTAATCTTCAATCTTCTAGATAATTTTGCTCGTTTTTTAGCAGCATAAATTCATGGGCAGAAAAAGACAGCTTATCTTTATTTGTGATATGTTGCAGCGACTGACTGAAGAAATCAATGTCAGAAATGAGAAGCTGAAAGAAGAAATGATAGGTAAGACAAGGTGTATGACAACACATTATTATTACCGCATACCAGCATACTATTATTATTTTCTGCAATATATAGACCAACACAATTAAATTTTAAATGCTTTTGTAGAGCAGGGGTGGGGAGCCATTTTACTGCCATGAGCCATTTGGATATTAATAACATCATTCGTGGGGAATACAAAATTATCAACTTAAAAATTAGCCGACCATATTTGGTCAAGCCAGTTTTAAAAATTTTTGCAATATGTACACTCCCAGCCTGCCTGGCACTGTCTTCTATGTCACTGCAGTACTGGTTGACAGGCCATGGGCAGCCGATGAGAAGCATATTCATCTGTTTTCAGAAGTAGTTTTATTGGGAGGGGGGGGGGGGCAGCAAAGTTTAGGGATTCAAGATGCAAATGGTACTGATGTGGTGATCACCTCGCAGCAGATGTTTTTAGTAGGAGATGGCATCACATCTCATAAGCAGTGTCTGCTGATGCTCTTTTGTTAACAATAATAAACTATGATTTATATAGCCCATACTCATGCTTGTAAAGAGTGTGCTCTTAGCACTTGAGACATGGACAACATATGGACGGAAGGATAAGCAACAGTACTGATCACTAATAGAAGACAGATCTAGAAAAAGCAAAGAGGAATTGGGTAACAAGGTGTCATGATTTTGCAGAGAAAGATGAGTAGGGAAGTAGCCAATAGACAAAAAAACCCAAAAAACAGAAAGGTGGGGGTTGACAATGGACTAGCTTTGTGTGGACTGTTGTTAGAAGTAATGCTCAAAGAAGAGGTATGATTTCAGTGCAAACAAAAGCATGAACATTGTGCCATATCCTTGATCTTTATGACTGGAAGCTCAGTATCTAAAACTGGCACTAATGTACATGGGCAAGGACAAACTATCCAGCTCTTGAGGAGGGAGGGGACCAAGAGCATGGTTACACCAATCTGTTAGATCTGTCATGTCACAGAACTTGCCAAGCTCATATTTTCCTTTCCTTCTCCTAACCTCTGTAACTAATCCAGAAAACTTGTTTGCTTAACAGGGAAACTGAAGGAACTGGGAAACATGGTTTTGAGACCTTTTGGACTTTCCACCAACAATTTTCAGATGCAAAAAGATCCAAACACTGGTTCCTACTCTGTGCAATTTCTCCAGAACCCTCCTACGAATGGGAAGTGATACTTGCAATGGGTACAAAATCAGAGCAGTGCTGAGATGGAGAGCTTGAACTGCTGCATAAATAATAGACTGGTTTTATACTTTGTTTGGCTGGCTGATTTGTACATACTTTGAGGAGGTTAGTCTGGTCTTTTTCTGACAAAAATTAGGGGAAAGCTTTATGATTATAGTGTAATACACTGGGTGAATGAATCATTGAATGGAAAGGCTAATGTGCCAATAAACAAGTGCTTGACTTCATTTACTAAGTATTGCTGCTGTTTCATGAACAGGATGCGTGTTGACCAAGTTAGTTGCTGGAGACAGAGTATTTTTAACTTTGGGTGATGTTTTATACATGGGTGGGCACAAAGATCTTTAAAAGCATAAGCGAACAAAAATAGTTTATAGTGTTAAATTTTATTTACAGAATATATCACTACATACAATATGTAAAATACATTTTATAAGAAGAGTAAACAAAAATCCATTTTCTGCAGTTCAGTTCGTCCTAAGGAAATCAAACTAATCATCCTAAAACAAAAGCATTGACAGTAATTCCTGAAAAATAAAACCAACCAACTTATGCTATTATTTTCCTAAGGATGAAGAAGTTGATTCATTCCAGTCCACTTTAATAAGAAAACCACATCAGGATAGCTGAGCTAGAAGCTTGAAGTCAGAACTGAAAGAGTCAGCATTTTAAAAAATAAACTGCTGTAGAAAGACTTATGAGTTAATATTGAGTTCCAAGTGATAATTAAAAGTTGTTTCTGACAGTAGAACGCGTAAATGCTATTCAAAACACATCCAAGATCATCTATAATAAAACTGGCCAAGGATACACTAAAAATAAACGGAACAGCAATGCTGCGTGGGTGATAGCACATCAAGGTGAAATGCAAGGAAACAAAATTATGAAACAAATCACATTCTTGGTTTGTTATCGTAAGAAAAAAGAGGCTGAGCACCTCACCTTGCACACAATGCCTAGAAATTATGTACAGGAATGTGACTACATCATACACAATCTTACATATCTGCTGCAAGAAAAGTGAAGCTTTAAAGTGGCTTTGCATCTGCTTCCTTTTGTTCTGTTAACGCCCGAGCCTGATGTACGTGTACTGTAAAGCTCACACCCTGTAAGTACAGAAATATAAAGAAGTTTGGTTAATTTAACATGAATTCTAGTATGTGATGCATCTCTACTGAACAAAGAAGATCAGTTACACAAATATTCTACAACCATTGAACATCATGCAGTCAAAAATAATGTTCAAAATTATCAGCACATGTCTTAAAAAAGTTTGACTCCATTGCACAATAATTTCAAGTATTTTCAAAAAATATGACATGAAGACATCAATCCATCATAAAAACAGCACCTGCAGATCCATAGGAAATTATTTATATTCAATAACACTTCCAAAATTTATTTTTGAACAAAGTGTTACACCAGAAGTCTAATCACTACAATGTGTAGTCCTGTAGATGGGGGCTTCTGATGCTCACACACCATGTAGAAATGAATTAACATAAATCATGCTGGTGAACTACTTAAGTGTATGAAATAGGTACTAACGTGGTGAAAAATGTCATAACAGGAGCTCTTGTAAAACCATCTGTTTAAATCTTCAAATAACATTGTACTAGTGTATGAATGCTTACGGAGACCCACACTTGAACACCTGCAATACTCACTTGACATTCTGCTGCTCTTATAAATCCAGAATTTGCAGTCACTGTGACTGCATGTAATGTGTCACCTGTGCCAAAGATTACCTGTATCCAAAATAAAAACTTCGATCAAGATGTACCGTAAAAAAATATAATGTGGAGTTCAAACGAATATGGTAAATTAGAATACATTTATATCTTTAGCAAAAATGAACAGATGTTTAAGATACATTCAACTCGATTGTGAAACTCTGATGAATGGACAAGGGGTATTTGTTTTTAATTTAAGCTTTTAGCTCTAATGTTTTGTGAAGATTTGACTTAACTGTAGAATGATGGTGGGTCTTGCATTATCTCAACTTGTAGTATGTATACTCTGTTTTACGTAGGCCACATAAAATAGCTTTTAATTTTTCAGTTTCATGTTTTTTACTCAAATCTAAAAGCACCAAATCCCATAGTTTTCTTGTCAAAACTAACCTTTGACCTTTCCTTGACCCTGCCTTGTGATTTAAGATTTGAAGCACGAGGTGAAGGCTGGTCATCCACTATCGCCACAAAATTAAGCAGGTTTTCTGCCCGTTCTCGTTCTTTTGGTCCAGCTGTCACTGCCACAATGTCTCTAAATCCTTTCAGCGCTGTCTGGCATACCACAAGAGCCTTACCTGCACATGAAGTGTATATATTGCAGTTGTTAACTGGTGTCACCAACATATGCATATAAAGTAGTTTATTCCTTGTTACTCCTCGAGGAGCATAGGGCCGCATATATGAAGTACTATGCTCATAACTTAGATTTATTGCAAAAGATATTGCTTCGTATTTGACTAAATGACTGAAGGCAAGTGTTTTGTAAACAACCATGTGTTCTCCATCGTCGTGTTTTCAGCCTCCCCAGGTTGGAGTTTTTAGACCCTCAGTAAAAACTGCTGGGGATTTTGAGCCCCACATAGTTATTAAGAGATTTATCGATCATTCACAGAAAAAGTTCGCATGAACGGGCATGCCTTAAAACCATTTGACCTCCCTGAAGTCAAGAAACTGTTAGAGTCATTAATATATTTTGAGAAAAACACAGATCAGGTCAAAACATATAGCCTAATCTGTTTATTTTTGGGGAACCACCAGGTTTCTTTTTCTGTAGTAGATGCATACACTCTTTTTCTCATTCACAAAACTGTCTGTCACACACATTCCTCATTTTTTCTCCTCTCACTATGCTCCTCCCCACTAATTAGCGAAAGAAATGAGTTTTCTCACCTTGCAAGAACTTCTGAAGGGAAGGCAACACTGGACTGACACGCTCCTCCATTGCCTGTTGGTCTAGAATTGGGTCGGTGAAGCGCAGATGACAGTTTCCATTGCAGACTGATGAAATGAGGCAAATAAGGGTGGTGATATCCAAATTTACTGTTGCCACCTGTTGCTGGGTTTTATCTTTGACATTGGTCTTGCTGCTAAAAGAAGCATAATCAGGCTGACAAACCAGTAGCAAAGACAATAAGCTTTCTTCAATGATAAACCTGGCCTGTTTACCAGAATCACATACAAACAGTGGTTTCTGAACATCATCATTACAAAGCTTATCTTGTGTTGAAAAGATGCTGCAGTCAAACAGTTTCTTCTCCAAGACAGCAGGTGTGTTTGGATCTGCAGATGATTTGCCAAATACAACATCGACATCACAGGTATCATCACAGGTATTCTGGTAACCCGGCCAACATTCTTCATGGTCCAACGCATTGAGGCTGCTCTTTGGCGCTTTAGTACCACCTGATCTATCGGACCCTCTTCTGCCCTGAAATTTGCTGAAAAATACTTCCCGTGTTTGCTCGTTTTCTCTCCATCCTCCACTGTTGTCCACACTGTCATCGCCATCACACTCTAGATCATCATCACACAGCACCCTATCACATTCCAAATCATCTTTTGCTTTGCTGCTACTCGCTAGATCGAAGCAGTGAAGATTGCTCAGCCTCTGCAGCACCTTATCAACATCAACAATGCCACCCCACACAATCACTCCATGATGAGCGAGAGCATTAGACAGGGGCTGTGTGATGCCTCCATAAAAAGCCATGTGGAAAGATGGTGGCTTAAAATTGACAGGGTGGCATGCTGCACAGGCCAGATACTCTTGTGCCTGTTGTACCACATCCCGCTCACCTGACTGGCCTTGCCCTGCAAACAAAGAGCCCTTGCTTAAAGTCTTCAATGTCATTCCTATTCAATCTTTTAAGTTCATTTGAGGCATTAAAGTCTAGCCTCATCAACTATTCCAGAAACACCTCATGTAACTAGCTAACTCTTCTCACTCATTTACTTCCCTGCTTCATTATTTTTTTTCCACAATGTCAGTTTTTAAATGTGTGCTTCATTTCATGTCTAATTTGTCAGTTTGTTAGTTGTCATGTGAACAGAATGCCTTCACACAGGGAAATGAACTTTATAAATTCTATTTAATTACTATATGTAACCAGCTGGCATTCTAACAATGCTAACCATTTCTCTTTCATCAGTACTCATAGTTTTAACCTTCTGAAGTACCAGGAAAGGGGTTAAGAGACCCATATTCTTCTGAACAGGAGAAGTTTGGATATTAAAGTTTATATAAATGGTTGTAAACCATGTTAATGAAAGTAGGATTCCATGGTCTAACCTTGCTTGTTTACAGTCACTTCCACCAATAACATAATAAACAGGAAGAATACAAGTCACAGGCAAACAAATATTTGATGGTTGACAGACAGTCCATAAGTGTCTGGCTTGCAAACATCACATCATTTATTAGTGGTGAAATAGTTTTCACTCTAAGCATTTTTCACAAACTTCACTGAACAGATAATAAGATCAAGATAAACTCTGAACTTACCAAGCCATGCTTGGTGCAGTGCTTTACTTTTCCGTGCTACAACTTTGACCCAAGCATTCCCTTCTGCCGCAACTACATCTACGAGCAGCATTTTGGTACCGCTGACAAGGTGCGAAGAGTTACTATGAAAAATAAAAGCATGTAATAATGGTATTGACAACTATACCATCCAAAGCCAAACTCATTGTACTTTATAAAAAAGAAAACTGTATGAAGCAAAATAACAATATATAATTCTAACTGAATGTAACAGAGGCTACACTTTTATATATTGATAAAATTAAATATGGGAATTTCCCATGGACCAATCCTCTCTCTTGTACACACACACACTATACACATGCCAGCATGCTAACCATGTACTTTAGCACCTTGCACTACTGCAAATTCTATCACCTGTAAAACTGATTGGAGCAGGAGACAGGTTGTAGGAGGCGTGTGACACCAGGTAGGTAGGCGGCAGCATGTAGGATAGCAGCATAGTGGTTGAGGTTGCTACTGGCCAGTTGTGCTGCTTGTTCCACTTTTTTCTTCTTTCCTAACTGCACAGATATAACAACACACAAAGACATAACATAGGCATCACCACACACAGACACAACCACACAGAATAAACAACGCCAAAGTCACTTGAAAATCTAACTGCACTTATTTCCATACCTTGCTCTCCCCTACAACTTCTGAAATCAGAGCGGAAAGAAAAATCAACAACTTAAGTTCCTAAAGCTGGCTGGGGTTGGATAGGTTGATAGAAACTGTAAGAGCCACAATTAATTAGATGGGAATTACCCTATCCAGTCTACATGTGTTAGTGGGTTTTTTTGTGTTCATTCCACAATAATTTTTCTTTCTAATCTGTCTGAATATCATCATGACATGAATTAACTTTGCAGCTATATTCATTGTTTTGACGTGCACTTTCTTTGCATTCACTTGCGTGTCCAACATTTTCATGTATTGCATTCTTGGTTTGTTTCATTGCTGCTTAGTTTTACTTGCTGCCAGCATATTGATTAGGGACATTATTACCTATTTTGCAAGACACATGCCTTAGGTACCAGTCTCTAGAAATTTGAGCCAGTATTTGATACTTCATGATGATGAAGAGTGGGAAGTCATGAAAGCCTGTTTTGAAATAAACACATTGGCTTTCCTGGACATAAGAACAAAACAAATATTGCAAAATGTTTTATTTCTTATCATCAACAAAGTGTTTGGAACAAACTAGTGTTTTTTTACATTCCTTTTCCTTTGTAATATCCTCTCCGTGCATTCCTGCCTTCGGTACACATCGTTTTTCTGTAAACATTCTTGTTCGTCACTTTGATTAACAAATTTTGACCTTGTGCCATGCAAGGTAGTGTCTGTAGCCTTGTATCTCGGGTGTGGTGGGTATACATACAACCAGATTTTAACATATCATCTTGTACAGAGTTTATCCCCAGTGATCGAATGATGTGGAATAGGAACTGGTGGGAGGCGGGTTGAATATTTGCATGTAGACCTTCAATAAATTGCATTTCAAAGTGTCTGGCGTTTTTCATGTTTGCTCACAGGCGCCAGATCCCACCAGATGTCCTCCGAAATTTCACTTTCAAAGTTGTCAAGTCCAACACGTTTATTAAATCAGCCATGTTGGAGGCCGCTTTCTGCCTCTGCGTGTGTAAATCACTCTTGAAGGTTGGCGCCCTGTTCGATTGCCTTCCATTAATCTTCCTTGAAAGGTGGCGCTTACGTCGCAGCGCCCTCTATTTGCGGCACTTGAACTCTGGCGGCGTCTGTCGCTGTTTCCTTAATGACACTTTGTGTGTGAACCTCTGCCAACCCGCTTGTTTCCAGCAGCTGCAGATAAGGATGCAAGAGGTGGGTGGTCGAATGCTTGAGGTGCCGGTCGACTTGACTGACCATCTCGACCAAGCAATGTGGAGTAGGAAGATTCTCGGCTTGGGGGCGGGGTAGTGGGTTCAACTCCATGCTGATAATGAACGACGTTGACATTCTTGCCTCCTTAGTATCTTTTTTTAGGCTGGCTGCCCCTCTTGCCCTCCTGGCTCCTACACTGAAACTATGACTAATTCTAAGCTATGATTAAAACATAATTAAGACTCGACTATGTTCCACACTGCACGATGTTAACAATGTACACCGATTTTAAAAAATACAGGCAAACCCTAACCAATTTGTTTGTCTCCTGTTCCCTGTAAGAGATTCGAAGCAGTCTCCGGAAGCAGTTCATCTGGATGTGTAACGTATTCTCTCCATGTCGGTCATTTCTGCCTGCTATGAGGTCGATGTCATCAACAAAGCAAAGGCTGGTTAGTGGTCTTCCTCCGGTGGACACGGATGTGTGGTGCTCATCCAGCGTATCGTGTATGATTCTCTCTAGATGGATGCTGAACAGCGCCGGAGGCACAGTGTACCCTAGACAGACACCCACTGTCATAGGAAAGCACTCTGCCATTTCTCCGTTGGCAGTCAGGATGCGGCTGTTGAAGACTTCGATGACAGATGACTTGCTAGTGACCCTTCAGCAGGCGACTAGCGGCGTGCAACTCCCATGGTAACACTGTCTCAGTACTCAGAATGCCACATCACGGCATTTTCGAATTTTTTCGCAAACTACTTATAACTCATTTTTAATTTCCTGAACCGCTTTAGTTTTTGCCCTGCTTTGATTTCAGAACCGATGAGGTGGATGTCAATGTAACACGTGGCACACTGGTGTATTTGATACTAGGAGTGGTAGAAGGCTGCCTGGTGGCTTCATCAAGCTCTTGCAGCGCGTGTGGAGGCTGTATCCAGCAGATTGAGATCAGTGGTGTAAACAACACCAGACCACACCACTAAATAAATCGAACTTCATTAATCAGCAGCTTGCGCCGCAAGAACTTGTTATCAAGCACGACAACTAGAGACTGGTGACAACATAATTTGTTCTCTCGAGAGTCAGGCCTCGGCGATGACAAAGCAAATCTTAGGGCAGGTGTGGAAACGCAAGTCATATTAACAACAGTAAAAACCGACTCCTCTTTGTAAGACATGTTCCAGCACTTGAACTTTTGCATTTTCACCCGTAAAATCAGGCAAAAATTAACAAAGCAAAAATAAAAGGCAAGACTGTCCTGTTTGACATCCACATTTCACGCAGGAAGCAATGTCCACGAGGGCCTTCATGCTCACCATTCGTACTTCGTGTCCTCATTGCACCGCACGTGCTTTTTCTCACTCAACTTGTTGTTCTCGCCCCGCAGCCTCGAGACTTGCACACAATAACACCTTCTACCTTCGCACTTCACAGTCAGTAAGTACAAAGCAGGAAGGAGTGGCGCAAAATGTCTTCGTGCCATATGCTTCGGGAATTATCGACAACAAATACCGTAAATGCTCTTCACCGCAATTACGACGGAGAAAGGTGTGTGTGGCGGGGAGATGGGAGGAGGAGGTAGAAACACTCCTGCCACATTTTCCTTCCACTTCCCTATTCACCTTCTACTTCCTCTCCCTATGGATGTCAGCGTTTTCTCGATTCTGGCGAGTGTGGGGAGCTTTACTGCATGCGAGAAATAGTGCGGAGTATTTTTTTCTGAAGTGTGGTGTGTGTGAGAGAGAAAAATGAGTGATAAGTGAATAAGTGTGCCTGTTTCTCTGTAAGATTGTGCCTGCGGTTTCTGCTTTTGAAAGGACAATAAACCATAAACGGAGAAATGTGGGGGAAAGGCGAAATGTGAAAGAGAAATATGGAGGTGAAAGGTCATCCAAACGCGGAGAAAAAACGCGGGACAAATGTGTATAAGGAATGCGGTCTAAATGAAGGGAACACAGAATGAGGAGTGAAATGTGATCAAAATGGGGAGGAGAAGTGTAAGCACCGTGTCGGGAAACGCGGACAAGGAACAGAACTCGGCATGGAGGCTTGTCTGAAACTGAGAGCAATTAAGACACGAGCTGCAGGCTGGCTGATTAGCGCCAGACAGATAATCTTGTTGCTGAAACTCATTTCTTCCACCCAATAAAGTACGTGTCACATAAAAGCCAAGCACGAATGGAAGTGCTTCATTCCAGCTAATTAACAAAATCTACAAAATGTAGTTTCGCATCCTTGACACCTTTACGAGGAAGGGGGAGATGGTCGAGGGCAAAGTTCACAAAGACTGTAAGCTAAAGTGTTCTAATATGAGAACTTCTGCTAGCAAAAATATACATTCTTCTATAATTATATTTGAATATATTAAATAGCGTTTAAAGGTATTTAAAATCGCAAAATATGTCTTTATAATTGATATGAAAATATTCACGTGTACATACATTTTAAATTTGATTTTAACAGTCTAAAACCGAGGAGCCCAGGGCCTCAACACTAAAACCTATAAGGACACTTTAAAAGGAAGTTCCGTTTTGTAAAGTTTGCAGTAATGGAACACTTTTGGTTTCGAGTTCACTGCTCCCCCAAAAAAGTGCCCGGATGTTGTGAGAGGAACAACGTGGCGGGATGCTATCGACCTGTGGGACATGCCAGCCCACGCTGATGGCCTCCCGGTGCCAGCAAAACCGTTCTCACCACACGCTCACACACACACACTCACACACACACACGCTCTCACACACACACACACACGCTCACACACACGCTCTCTCTCACACACACACGCTCACACACACACACGCAAACAGAGAGAGGGAAGGAAGCAAGGCGAGTGTCAAGAGAAAACCCAGTGTGACGAGCTTTCTATTGCAAGGACACGACGACGACAACGACAACAACGCCGCCGCTACCACCACAGCAGCGGCATCGCAGCACGACCGTCGGCATTCCGCAGGCGACTGACAGGAGGACGCCCCGCGACAGTCTAGCACCAAGCTTCCACAGACTGCGCATGCGTGCACGCACAGGCGCGCTCGCGAACGAGAGTCAGTGCCGTCAGCACGCCACACTGTGACCTAATTGTAGTCGGGGGGCCCCCACAAGCTCTGCTGGCAGCTGTGTCAGCCCCTCCCTGATTCCAGCCGGCATCTTCCTCTCGTCCCCCCCAGTTCTAGCTAGCCTCGAGGAGACGACCATCTCTCTCCGCCCTCCCTGCCCCCTAACCTCCATTCCCCGCATCCTCAGCGACACGGCCAGCGACACTCTCCAGCAGCTGTCTCCTACATCGTGAGTGCTGCAGCGGCCGCGACGGATCTGTAAGCTGGTTGGGGTCTGTGTGTGTGTTTGTTCCTGTCTCCCACCTCCCAGCAAACCCCCTCTTCAGGCAGCCAAGCACCTCCACTGCTGGGAGTTAGGAGGATTCTGTGCTCAGAAGTCGCCGTGAACTGCCCAGCATCGCGAGGCTTCAACAGGCCACTTCGCACGGCGCGCTCGTCTGCAGCCTCGGCTGCAGCACAGCAGCAACAACAACAACTGCCGTTCGTATACGTAGGTAAGCTGACGTGTGTGCGTGTGTGTGTGGTGTGCGTGCGCGTGCGCGTGTACTGTCAATACTAACATTAGGTACTTGTGTGGTGGAATGTCTGGCGGCACAAAAACTGGAGAGATGGAATGAATGACGGTGAGTGTTGATGTCGTTCTCTTGCTCTCACCCTTTAACCTACTCCGGCACAAAAACATGTCAAACATAAACATCTGAAACGTATTTCTCTTGTACCCGCGTACATGTTTGTTTTTCTCTCCAGACTCCCAAAATCTTGTAAAGATGTCCGCCTCGGTCCACGCTTTGTCGCGATTGACAATGTACATCTGTTGTGGCTGTTGTCGTCGTAAACTGCGTATTAACTGGTGTTGGGGTTACAAAGGGGAGGTGGACAGGCGGCGGCACGCAGGCCCTCCCGCTTCCCCTGATGGTGCAGCCAGGTGATGGCGCTGTATATCTGCGTCTGTTCAAACGCAAGATGTCTCCCATGGCCATGGTCACAGCTATTGTCTGACTGTCGTGGCCAATTACTGGTAATTTAGTTTCTCGCTCCGCAGCTCTACACATCTATGCTGCTGTCATTGTGGGGTGGTGGTGGTGATTTTATTTTATTTTTATTTTTATTTATTTTTTTTTTTTAGAAGGGGAGGGGGACTGAGAGGAGATTAACAGTTGGGTGTGATGCAATGACACGACTGTGATGTTGCGGGATAACGGTTTCTTTGCGGGGCGAAATGCTTCAGCTTTATTGGTCAAACAGACCTGAGGCCGGCTCCCGATTGGCTAACCAGATCCTGGGGTTTACAACTGTGGACTGTGAGACTTTCCATCATCTTGGGCTCGTGTATCTGCACGTCAAAGCTCTCGCAAACAAACACATCCAGCACCGGAAGTCTGTTCGCTGGGGAATAATGCAGAAAAGAGTGGAAGTGTGCTGATGGGGAAAACACAACTCAGAGTAGGGAATGCAGGTTACGGCCCTTGATGCGTTGCTGGGGAATGTAATACGGCAAAAGAGTGAAAGTGTGGTTGCTGCAGATTACAGAGAATACAGTGGACGAGAATAATGACCAACTTTAGACAGTTTGGACTCTCCTGAAGATGAACAAAATTCTGTTACCACCTGCTGTATCCCCACGAGACAGTTACCTACTCAGTAGCAGAAGCGGAAAAGCAATCGAGGCTTATAAATAGACGCATTTGTAAAATAAATAAGACCTTCCAGTCTTCACCTCCAGAGATGTTACAAAAGGCACTACAGACACGTGACAGGGAACAGCCTACCTAACGGTTGGTTTGTTGGCTGAATACGAAATAGTTTCCGCTTTGTGGCGAGTTGGCACCTAGGGCGAAGAAGGTAATGAGCAGGGTTGGTGGGAGTTGGTGGGAGTGGATTACCTGCAATAATACCCCCCGACAGCCAGGAGGGTCATGTGTCACAACCACACAGAAGTGCGTGCATGGACTGAACCTGCGACTTGTCGGCTCTGGAGCTGTTCCTGCAACATCCTGGGGCAACATGTTGCAGTAATTTGCTGCCGTGCGTGTCCTGCATTGGAATATGCTCGCCACTGCACGTGCCAGGCGGTGGTGGTGGTGGTGGTTGGTGGTGGTGGCGGCGGGGCTGTCAACATGTCTGTACAGTGCATGCCTGTGTGTGTTAAACAATATAATCACTTTATGTGCTGCCTTTTGGAATATTATGAGTTTCTTTTCTTGTTCCTCTTGTAAAGGCCGGCAGCAAACTACGAACATCACTTTGGCCCAAAAGACAGTAAACATGCGTTGCTCTCTCTCTCTCTGTAGGTTCTTCTGCGTCCCCCTCCTCTCCCCAACACTTCAGTGAATGATTTATCACACAGGTGTTGTTAATACGAGTATACATGATCGTCCCCACTCACCTACCCCAACCCTCTCACAGACTGTGGGATATGATGGTGTGAAGCGTGCTCCAGCTGAAATTCGAAGATAGACAAGAGCGAAGCAACATCAAGATCAGCGAGCAAGTGAGAACGAGAGAAAGTTTTGTTTTGTCTGTCGGCAGTTACACCAGGAGCACCAGCCCGACATGTAATGCATATGTAATGCCTGCAATATGTGTAACTGTGGCTGTGACTTGTAAAACATTATCGCCGCAACAATTGTTTTGCGCCTCGCTTTCCTCCGCCAGCCGCTGATTGCTGGCCGATTGATCTCTAAATAAATAATCCACTCACCCCTGTAAGCCCGTGCCGCGATGTAAATACAGACAGTTACAGGCATCTGGCTCGCCATTACTCCCAGTGTTGACACTGTCCTGCACTCAATGCCCTCCTGCGTATGAGGAATGGCTCTGACAGATAATGTATGATTCCACAATGGTTGTTGCAATAAAGCACACGGGTGGTGATGCAATCAGACTGACTACCCGTGTCTTCACAAAGACATAAACACTCCCTCCCTCTCTCTCTCTCTGTCTGTGTCGCCGTGCGAGTTAACTGCCCTCTAGAGAAATATTCAAAGCACAGCATCGATCGTAGGTGTGTTCAGGTGTGTTCAGGTGTTGTGTGCAGGGTTGCAGCCGCGTGGAACAAAGTAGTTTAGCAGTTCAGCCAGGGCGGAGATGGCGACTTGTCAGCGCTGTGCCTAGCCACACACTTACAAATCCGCGCGAGGTCATCACCAGGGTCGCCATGCCCTCGCTTTGTCTGCCAGTCCTTGCAAATGTTTGCTGCTAGGTGTCGTCAGCAGCTAATTAATTGCGGATGAGACAGCAATGATCTTTTCCACCCATCTCTGTACCTTCATATGTCTACGTTGTGGCTGACAGCCGCGCCCCAAGCTTCCGCTCTGCCCATCGGCGAGTGTGTACTGCGCATGCGCTGAATATCGGACAAAATACTTGTCGCCCAGGCTATTCCCAGATGCTTTAGCTGACAATGTAGTCCGTGTTATTTTCTAGCTTCTTTGACTGGGAAAGTAGTCCACATTATTTGCCGCCAGTCTGTCCGACAGTAACTGCAGGTTCCTCCCAGCAGGCAGCTCGCAAAACGATGTCGCCTCCGTGCGGCCGCCTTTTGAATGTCGGAAATACCTGAGCTCATGGCACACCTGATTAGACTCACACACACACTGTCCATGGGTCTTCTACTGTGTCAGCTGGCATCAACAAGCGATTTACACCAAGGACCGGCCATCTTCACTGACACCCGTGTTGCCTAGGAAACCATGGACCATTCCCAATAACGGTGGGAACAGCCTTAATAAATTGGAGCAGCATCTTCGTCCTGAAGTGTTGATGTCAATTTTTTTTTTACCTTTGACTTTCACAGTTAATTAATTCAGTTCCAACAAATTCTCCTTTCTCCACCGACGTCCAACATCATATTGCTTTATCCGCTTCACACTGAGACAAGTGCAGAAACCCTCCAGACGAACTCCAGCTGTTCCGGACGAGACTGATCGTAACTGACTTTTATATCCAACGTCCGCCTTCTCAACAACCTTCACAGCTGTTCATCTGCTTCCCTTCATCATCATCCGACCGCATCGTGTAGGCCTTCACGCGTTCACATCTTGTCCACCCTAGTGACATCATCTTGTCCACCCTAGTGACATCATCGTGTCCACCCTAGTGACATCATCTTGTCCACCCTAGTGACATCATCTTGTCCACCTTAGTGACATCATCGTGTCCACTCTAGTGACATCATCGTGTCCACCCTAGTAACATCATCGTGTCCACTCTAGTGACATCATCGTGTCCACCCTAGTAACATCATCGTGTCCACTCTAGTGACATCATCGTGTCCACCCTAGTCACATCATCGTGTCCACTCTAGAGACAACATCGTCTCATCTGCATGTGATTGCATCATGGCCGTGTGCAAATCTTTTGACAGGGTTTACTAGCGAGGTATCGCACTCCCCGTACCCCTGTTGTCGGAGCTTACATCTCCCTCCCCGCACGCACCTCCTACCTTACCCCTTTCGCCACGTGCTCAGGTATTTACCGACGAACCCACTTAAGGTCGTCTGCACCGAAGCTTCTCGCCTCCCGATCAGGTGTGTCGGCAACCCTGTCAGCCTCGCGCCCCCGGTTGCACTGGGCTTAGCGGGTACAATCCTCCCTCTGAGGGAGTTCATTCTGTGTATGGCCACCCGATCGCTGGCAGCACACAGACAACACACACACACAAGCAGCGCCTGCCGTTCTCGCCTCAGGTTACCATACAGACGGTACCAGACTGACTTCTGCCTCAGCTCGCTTACTTCAATCGATATTCCTCTCCCCAGACCTCTTTCTTTTTGGAACTGTTCTGCCAATTCTTTGGCCTACTTCCGACTAGGAAATGTATCGATCCCCGCTTCTGAAACCCTCCCTCTCCCTCCCTTTGCTGGTGGACATGACTCTTGCTGAGAAAACACGGGGATCTGCTTTAGACAGACAGGCAGTCTTTAACATCGAGGGCAAAAATCTCTCTCTTTCACTCACTCATTCTTTCTCTCTCTCACACACACAGTCTCAAGCTGCCACCAGAGGGCGGTAGTTAACCCGAGGTGCAAGACACCTCTAAAAGCCTGCCTTGTCCCCCAACCCATGCCTCACAAGTTTTCTCTCTCATCATCTTTGCTATGTAGAGGGATAAAGAGCATCAGTTATTACTCGTCTTCCTCCATTCCCTATCTCGCTCACAGACGCCTTCTTCACTAAGCGCCGGCTCCTAGTTGCGATGTACGAGTCCTTTAATCACTCACCGTCTACTGTTTTGTTTTTTTTTTTATTTAAAAAACAACTTTGGGTTAGTATTACGCCTTTGAACTATCAGATGACAATGACAAGAACTCCCATGATTTCATCTGTGGACTTCCTCAGATCATTAGCACAGACTTGCAGTCAGTCACATCGCAACTCCAGTCGATAGAAGATTCTGATGCCTCCTTCTTTTATAACTATTTTTCTATTACATTTTTATGTTTATTATATTATTCCATTTTAGTCCTCTTTTATTTGTATAATTAGTTTAAGTATTTTTTCTGGATAGTATGAAATAGATGTGAGAAGACGTGGAACTTTTGAGACAGACTGTAGCTGTGTGGTTAGTCACCTCGGACTAGAAACAGTAAACCACTCGGCAGTCAGCAGACACATGATCTGGTTGAGAACGCTTGCTGTCAAGCGAAAAGTGCTCCCACAAATGAGTCGCCCTAAACACGGTGAGCCACTCACAACTCACTGTTGCTGCGTCCTCTGTATCATGGCATTTTCACCTGGCTTTAGACTAGACCCAAGTCCCAACCTTTTAAAAAAAATGCCTTCGTAAGCAGCGGCAGTACAAAGATGCCAGACGTGTAATAATCGCCCTTTGTCTCCCAAACACCTGAGCCAGTAAGAAAGAAGTAAGGGAGAGAAGGAGGGTAGGAAGCGGAAGAGGAGGTGGTGAAAACAAGAGCAGCAGTTGTCTCAGATGGGGTGCAGCTCCCGGCGAGCTGCGGGTGCCAGACCGCGTGTGTCTGCGGGAGGCGAGCACAGCTGTCGACAGGAGGCAAGACAGAGTGAAACAACAAAACACGGAGGTCACAAGCTTCTGATCGTAATCCCACTGGGAGGAGGCCGAGTCTGCTGACCTCCCGTCTCAGGGTGGAGGATGTGACAGTGATGGTGATGGTGATGGACGACAGGTGGGCTGGCTGCAGGTATTTACCGCGACAGAGATGCTGCATGCAGCACACACACCTTCGTGTGTCCTTCAGTGAGGCACTCTAGCTGATCCTAATCAAAGCAAAGAACTCGTCTTCACAGGCAAAGGTTCGCTGTGAGAAGGACTCTTGGTCTCCGCGGTCGAAGCTTTGCTTTACAAAGGACATAAGTGAAACGCCGCTGTTGTGAAGAACTATTCCTCCTCAAGGTAAATGCTTTTTCTAAACCCATTGTAGACTTGCTTATCGTGGTCCAAGCATCATCTCTATGCCAACGACTCTTGGTTCTTGATGCTCGAAACTCCACTGTAGGGACAAGAGGAGCGAGACCTGCTTTTTGTGCGTTAAAGTCCGTTTTAACTGAATACAGGCGAATATGTTGACCGATAAAATGAAAATGTTATAAAAGCTTGGTTAAACGTTGTCCATATTTGTTCGGTTAAGAACAACCTTTAGAGAAAAGTGACAAATGGTAATTCTAAACTGAAAAAAATCGACAGTGCTCAAATTTCCATTAGCGTTGTCCTCGGTTTGTCCACAAAATGCTTTGTTCACCCCCCACCTTTGAAAAGTGCAAGTGGACCGATTCAAAAGTGGAAGTGATATTGATGTACTTGGTGTGGCCACACCCACAAAAAGGTTTCCAAGCACAAGCTATTTACAAACCTGTCGGGTAGACATCGGCTTCGGGAGGCAAGGAAGACATCAGGCTTTGAAGAAAGCGGTGTGAAGTGGGGTGTGGGGTGCAAAGCATTAGAAGAACATGGTTTCCGTGTTGCTTACCAGCCCCAGTGTAAATATCGATGCTTCAAGTCCTGTAAAACACCTGTCCTTTAAGTTGCAGTTTTACAAAAGTAAGTAACTGCAGGTTTGAACCTCCCATCCTGCCAAAGACACTTGAAAGGATCGTGTGTACCGTTATGTCACTCGTCGTGATGCAGTTGTAATTGGGTTTACACTGTTAACAGGAAACAGCCTGTTGGTTGTTAACAACTTTTTTAGGATATCACTTTTTTCCCTTACAACCTTTTACTTTGTTGTGGAATGACATCCCAGAATATCGTTTTCGGGTTTCTCGCATCTCTCAAACTAGCTGCCGATGGCAGTCACCAGGATCGACTGTAAACCCATATCCACGATCTCATACTTGTCGACATCCACCTGAAACATGTTACAAAAGGTCGCTGGTGAAGACAGAACGATCTCAGACGTATACTGCATGTACCCGTTCCATCCTTCCACAAGATAAAAACACAAAAACACTCTCGTCGTTGTGCTGTCTAGACGCTGTCTAATGGCTAGACGACTCTAATTATGTTTTTTTCGCTTGTTGTTCAACGCACTCCAGATCCGAACGTTCCCCTCGTTAGCGAATCACCACAAATCAATCTTCTGGCCAAAGTCACTGCACTGAGATCATCATCTACCCCTTGCTTGGTTACCCCACTCATCTGCTTGTTTCCTGCCGCCGCATCTCTTCCTCTTCCCGCCGAGTCTTCCGAGTCCGACTTGTCCATCGCAAGCACCAAAGGACAAGAGCCTCGTCATATTCAGCGACTGTCAAGGAATTGTTCCCCCGCCCCATTGTCAGACAGCCTGAAATATTACTTGCATTCAAACTGTCCCGACGTTGACTCAGAAAAAGAAATTTGGTCAACGACCGATAGAATTTGTTGCCTGGCGCCGAGAAATTTGTGACGATCTTATTATGTTGTCTTCAAGCACCTGATTGCTTATCTTGATTAAAAATTCTGCTTTACTGTTGCTATGTTGTGCAGTGTTCAAGTGGACGACAGTGTGCATAGGTCCTAAGTGTAAGCCTGTCGGTTCCCGCTCAACCGTCTACCCAAGGGTGCCATGTGACGTCACTTCCAGTTCCATCCTCCTGCCGCTGGTGACTAGACAGTTGTGATGCCTCGCGCCGCGTGGGGCAACATGGCCTCCGAATTCCCCACCCAGCAGACGGCAAGTCACTTCCTGCCGGAGGTGGGTTCTTCCACGGCTTCCTCCATCTACATCTCCTGGCAACCACCCAGCCCCGCGAACCCCGCCTCCGTGGTGGAGGGTTACCGGGTGCACTACCAAAAGGTGGCCAGCACCTACGTCCAGTACAGCCCCTTCCTGCCCTCCTCCACCACCAGCTACAGCGTCAACAACCTGGTGGCCGACACTTATTACAAGGTGAGTTGCCACTCAGCCAGGCATTGTTAACCCTCCCCTTCCCACAAGGCCAATAACTTTTTCTGGCGGCGGGAAAGGGAGATCATTTCCTAGGTGGCGAAAGCATAGGTTGCTGTACTAATTGCTAATGATTCATTCATATGGGGAGCACCACGAGAAGCACTAATTCTGCCATTGTGACGAGCTGATTGCAACATTCATAACTTCCACTAACAATTACAACAGTACACAATTATTTCTGTACACACTGTGTATCTACAATACATTCTACACAGGACCGTTGCGGCCGGTGGACAATAAAACCATCCCAGTGTCCCAGATGAAGGCCGACAACACTTTCCATACTAAAGCTCAAATAGTTTACACCTCCACTTAAAATATTAATAACAGCTGCTAGGTCAACAGGTGCATTCTTAGGCCCCTATTATTCCTACGAAATAGATACTAAACAGGAGTGCAAAAGGAAGATAACCGCTGTCTGATGCCAGTGTTACTTGCGGTCTTTTGCTACTTTATGGTCTGTGATGTTTTATGTAATGTTACTGACGGCAGACACCAACACACATCCTGTAACTAACCCTGAAGCTGGATAATGGAGGGGTGGGGAGGGGGGGATAGGAGTTTTACGCCGAGTCAGCAACTGAGGCTATATCACGGCAAGGCAGCCAGCCCTGTAAACAGATGCCACGTGCAGAGAAAGTACAGCGTGCCCGAGACGAGAAATGAACTCTGGGCAGCCAACCTTCACTGTATTGGTGACAGGCGCTAACCGTTGCGCCACCGGACTGCTGGGATAATGAAGTAAGAGACAAGACAACATAATGTTTGAGCTAATAGTGGTCAGCACCTAGTTCCCTCCCCTGTCCCTTTGCTGAAGTAAGAAATCAGAAGACACCCGATGACACCCGCTTCATAGCACAGGTTAGCATAGACACCCAGGTTTCTGGCAGTCGTGTATTTGTATAGTGTTAGACCTCAGCCTATGTCCTCGCCTCATATATTCGGTCCCCGATCTTTCCACCCGGAAGTCAGTCGTGCCTCGGCGTGACCAAACTCCAGCCGCACCCACAGATATTGAGATAGGTGTGTAGGTTGCAGAATATCGTGTATGGTTGTCACTCAAGAAGAACTATCAGAAGTTGGGGAGGGGAGAGGTACGTATTATTATTCACCATTCCAGCGGAGGTGAGCAAGACTCGCTCACAAAACCCGTTAAACTGCAAACAGGTAGCTGGCAGACGCAATACACCTGACGTGTCTGCTCCAGGCAGTTCCAGACAGAGAGGTCGCTTGTCCTGAAGCCCTGCCTCTGCGACTGCCGGGTGGTAATGAGGCGGCGACTGCTTGCGAACTGTTACCACATCCACGCGCCGCCGACTGATGTTTGCCAGAGATAACTCTTGGCGTCAAGCGGCGTCCCCACCCTGCCCCCTAGTTATTCTATGAGCCAACGAACAACAGCAGGATTTGCATCGTGACATATTTTACCCCGCACTGTGATATTTGCATGTAAACAAGGAGCTTTCCCGTGGCGAAAGTAGACAATGGTTGTCGTCACGGCCACCCTGCCTCACGGTAATGGCAAGTTCGAACCTATTGTTTAAGGTCTAGTACGATGTAAAGTCATATAAATATATAACTAATCACTGGAGTGAACTTCTACAAGACACTCCATCCCCAAACCAAGGTAAATAACTCCACTCCGTTTTCGAAATACTCTTCTCAAAATATCCCCATACAATGAAGAGTCAAAGGTCAAAGTCGTGACATCACGACTGACCCAGGATGCGCCTAATTAACATACAGTCCTTTTGGTTCGAACTTTGTCAAGGTAAACATACCCATGTCTGTGTTTATGACTTCTGTGCACGGTGTAGGCCTGTATCTCGAGAACCGACGAGGGTGTATGTACCTACCATGTTGGACTGAGCTGTACTCACTCATTATTAGCTAGGGTTGGGTGGGAGACTGCGCAGTAGTAGAGCTTGAAGACTTGCGCAAACAAACAACACGGGTACATTGTGCGGGTACTCGGTACCCGGTCTGGCATCTCTGCCCAAAGGGCGAGCTCCGGAACTGGTTGTGGTGAGTTTGTCACGTGACGCGCGCTGTTCGCCGCGGTGGACGTCGCGGCAGCCGTGAAGACAACAACATCGACCTGCCGTCGTCGCAGCTCGCCTGCTGGGCTCGGCACCAAGCTGCGCGCGCACATGCAGCTACGTCATCGAGCGAAATCCTCGTTAGACGACCGGTCACGCCGCTGCTGCCCCCTCGGCAACTTGTTGCACGTCGTGTTAGGGGGCTGCGGCAATTATTCAGCGCATGCGCAGTGCACATTCGTCGATGGTTAAAACGGAAGCTGGGGTCAGTTTGGTAGTGGTATGAACTGTCAAAACGGTAAATTTAAAATAAAAAAGGAGAAAAGTTAGCGTTATCTGCTTTATCGATGATCAAAAACTCAAAAGACAAAATTTGAGGCTGTGACACGAAGAGAGAACTTCGTACTCACAGTACTCAACTGTATAACAGTATACTCAACTGTATAACAGTATACAGTATACTCAACTGTATAACAGTATACTCAACTGTATAACAGTATACTCAACGGTCGATGTTGACTGGTGTAAGGAGTGATGGTCGCAAAACGAAAGCTTTTAGTGCAAGTTTAAAGGTTTCGATGGTAGGCAGGTGGATGGGATGAATGGGAAGAGTGTTCCACAGTTTTACAGCAGAGTAACTAAAAATCATGTGATTGTTCTGGTGACAAGGATAGAGAGAGTAGGGTCTTCAGAAGAAGAGCGGAGTTGTCTAGCTGGGACGTAGGCGAAAAGACATTCAAAGAATATAATCAGGGTAGGAGCCAGAAAAGCAATTAAAGCACAGCACAGACTGTGGACTGGATGCGCGAGTGGATGGGTGGCTAGTTCGGAAAACGAAAGAGGGGGACATGGTCCCGTTACCCAGCTCTAAGCGGAGTACTTTCTGGAGTTTATGAAGAAGGTATGCGGGGCAGCATGCAAGCTAGGAGTTCTCTAGCACTAAGAGTCTGTATGTACATCATGTAAGTAAACAGAATATACTGTACCAAAAAACCAAAGGTAAGTTGTTTTATACTAGTTATATTAAATTAAGCTTATTGTCGTCCACTTTAGTAATACGTTCATGCGAAAGTAAGCTACCACACATCTACACCGGCTGTATTCCCTCCAACCCTCCAACCCCCCACATCAGTTGCCCTCACTGAAGAACACGAGTGTTGACACAGAAGAAAGCAATAAATCTTCTCTCCGCCCGCCACAGTTAAAGGTGGAAGAGTCAGCCACCGAAAGAGCGTGCTGGACTCTGTCACGCATGAAGCACGCGAAGTCACGCTTGGCTTTCATTGTTTTACTTGTGCTGCCCCCTGCCTGAAATTACTGCCTCCACAAGAGCAGGCAACTCTGAGAGCGACTTTGTCAGACTCGGAACTTGTTCATTCCAATCGCTGTTTATCCATGTCGATGAAGCCGACCTCGGGTAGCTCGTGGAAGACGCTCACAGAGAGAGAGAAGGGAGAAGCAAAGCCACGCACGTCCGCTCGACCCCAGCTTCCGTTTTGCGCACGGCACTTAAGAGAACTCCTAAATGCTAAATGGATGTTGCCATGGGACACCGATTTCACCGAAATACCCTCATCGAAACAATTTCCGCCGTGCACTTGTTACCTGCAGGTCTCGCGTGTTTGTTCCTTCGCCGTCTTCGTCGTCTTGTTCATCTTCACAATCTTCTCCTCGCCTCCTCCTCCTCTCCAAGGGGACGATGGTGAGCAAGAGTCCACGACCCAGCGCGTGCCGTGAATACACAGTAAAGCTCGAGCGTCCTGGAATCTCACCTCGTCTTGGGCAATCTTTCTTTTTCTCTGCTTAGAAATCCGTCTCTGTTTTATACCGATACTCACACATGATAAAGAGAATATTTAAATAATTATAATTAAAAGTTTTATTTTACCCAGACATTCAAGCTTTTTGACACGCAAAGATCCTGGCCATGAACTCTGTGCTCGATGAGCTCCCCTCTATTGTTTCTGGGGTTTGTTATTGTTGCTTTTTAAATCTTCCTTACCAGACTCTTAATTAAAACAGACAACATCAACTAAGAGTAACCCTTGTGCCGACTTCCATTCCAGCTTATCCTGCATTTTTTTCAAGTGACTTGCTGGCCGTTTATGGCCCCCCCCCCCCAAAAAAAAAATTAATTTACAAAATAAATTAGCACAATGAATACACTGTGGCCAAAATATGGCTCCGACGGGGCAGATTGGCCCAACCACGTGAGTCTGCACAGATGATCAGATATCAAGCGGCTACCAGGGGGGAAGCTCCACCTGTGTGTCCGTGCGTGTGCCAGCGCGTGCACACAATCGCGAGCAAGTGCGCGAGGAAGACGGAGGCGAACACAAGGCACTAATGGGATTTTCAGGAAAACAGTTATTCTCTTTTTACCTCCCGGTACACGATCCCCGCGCTGCAGATAACATTAATCAATAAATCTCGCACACGTTACGGGCGGGGTGGCTGGGTGGCGGGGTGGAGGGGTGCACGAGGGAGGAAGGGTGTTGAGCCCGACGGAAATGAGCAAAAGCCGATGATTGCATGGTGCGCAAAGGCCAACTGCGCAGAATGGGGGCTTGCTCGCTAGCTCAGAAAGCAGACGTTTGAGTTTTTAAATGTTAAATAAGGATGGAGGCAGTATTTTATTTTTTAAATATCTCTCTCTCACACACGTTTGTGTTTTGCCTTACAATCCTCTGCATTCTAGCAACACACAAAATGTTCTAGAGGAAAATCTGCGACTGGGGAGCATCTTCCAGACAAAGAAGCCATGACCAAATCGGATCTGTCCTTAAATTATTTGTTATTTAAATATTTAATATAGTTTAAGTGTATTTGATTATAATTAAAATAATTATTCAGTATATTTTATTTAATCATTTATGAATTTCCTTTATGAACACTTCAAAGCCCTTTGATTGTTGTTTTCTACCATAGGGCCTTGTATGGGATGAATCTCCATCTTTCGGCCATTGAGTCGCGAGTACAGGTTGTAGGTGTGTGTCTGTGTGTGTCTCACAGGTGTGCGTGGTCATGTACCGCAACAACACGGTGCCGGAGCGGGAGTGCGTCGATGCCGCCACCACCAGCTGGCACATCCCTGTCTCCATCGGCAGCAGCATTGGCGCCGTCCTCGCTCTCTCCATCATCGTCCTCATCGTCCTGCTGTCGCGCTGCCCCACCCTGGCGCGGCCTTCCCGCCCCTCCCATTCGCAGTCCAGCAAGTACGACTCCATGTCGTCCCACTTCCCCGAGGACCACAACGACCTCAGCGACACCATAACGCAGTGCCACGACGCCGACGACGACGACGTCTTCCACAGCCACTGCCACAGCGACATCGTCAGCGCCGGCGGCGACGGCCACAGCAAGCAGGACATGCAGGTGTGCACCAACAACAACCACCACCCGCATCCTCACCATCATCACCCCCACAGGCAGTCGATGACCCTGGT
Organism: Pomacea canaliculata; assembly: GCF_003073045.1. Lineage (NCBI taxonomy): Eukaryota > Metazoa > Mollusca > Gastropoda > Architaenioglossa > Ampullariidae > Pomacea > Pomacea canaliculata. Next base: position 1,727,869 of record NC_037594.1, on the reverse strand, counting down.
GATGGCGACTGCGACAGGGCGGGGAGGAGGTGCTGGCGCGTGTGGCCACCCCCAGCTTCACTACCATCACCACCATCACCACCACCGCACCATGTCGGTGGGTTCGTGCGGCAGGACTCAGTCGCTGAGCGAACGCTCGCGCCCGCACGTGCACCGCGGAAGGCGCGCCCGGCTCCTGCAGCTGCACAGCGCTCACAACTCCATCCAGTCGGAGCCCTCGCATCTCCCGGCACGACCGCTGCACGTCAGCATCTCCGACCTGCCCCCCGCGGTGCGCATCTCCACCCCCGACAGCCCGCTGGCCAGTCCCCTCGCTCTGCCACACTCGGCGGCAGCGTCCACCAGCAGCCCCGCCGCTGCCGCCGTCACGCCGCTCTCCGCTGCCGCGCGCGTCAAGAGACACCTGAAGGACACGCCTCGCACCCTCCACATGAGCATAGACTACGACGTGTGACGTGTCTTCCGGCAACTGCGCTCGGCCGATGTCATCCCGAGGACACGTCCCACACTGTCATTACTCGCGACTCATGAAGCTGAGGTCGTGCAGCGCCTCCTCGGACGATGCTTTCCTCCGTCACTCCCCCCTCCCTTCAAAACAAAAACAAACTCAAAAGACCACGACGGCTTATTCTCGGATCTGTTCGCTTGTCTGTCTGCTTCTCAGCAACCTTTGTGCGTCGTAAGGCTGAATGTTCGTCATCAGCTTCTTCGTCCTTTGCCTCTTAACCTCTTCTCGTTGGTTAAGACGCCAACGGACCTCAGTGAGCTGTAGAAGTCCCTCGTGGTTCCCATCGTGTAAGAATGTGGACTCTTGGTGACGCACTCGGGAAACGTTAATGTGGCGTCACAAGCTGCTCTCTTTCTCTCTCGCGCACGTCACATCAACAGCTGACAGCATCTACCTGGTCTAGCGACAAAGAATGGAGGACTGAGAGAGAGACAGAAAAGACAACCATGGATCTGGCGGACAACCAACCATCTTCCGGTTTTACAGCAGCTGCGACAATCGTTGTCCTCACACGTACTCGGCTGCTGCGTGTGCAAACTGTCGAAAGGAAAACAGTGAAGGTCTGCTGCTACCTGCTGCACCCATTCCAAACACATTTTATGGCGGTAACGGCCAGTCTGGCACCCAACAGTCGTCTGGAGGATGTGACTGTTGGCCTGGGTTGTGTGACGTCACGCTAGCAGTCCAATCATCATTCCACACGCACACCCATCTCTGCCGTCGGGTACTGGAACGTTTGGCAGGAAACGAGACAGAGACGTTCTAGTTTCCTTCTAAACAAACTCACTTACTGTAAGACCAGCGCTGTCCCTCATTACACACAAAAAGACAGATTAACCTTTTAGCTTCCAGAGGAAGGAGTAAGCAGCTTCAATCAACCTGCTGCCTTTCATCATTGGCAATCACTGAACAAGAACATATCCTTTGGATAAGAACATATCCTGTGGGTATCTTTAACGATCTCATGCAGTCACGTGGCCACAGCTTCCGGCGCTAGAGACAAGCTGCCTGCCTCTGCTTGTATCAGTAACGAGGTGTGAGGCAGAAGACAGTGGCAGAGGACAGTGGCAGAGGAATGGACATTTTTTGTTACAAAATCAGCAGAGCGACGAAAGAGGCATCCGAGCTACTGGTCTGTCTGCTACCAGGCTGCACCTCGGACAGAACTCAAGCGACTGAGCAGACAGAAACCTTCACAGTAATTAGTGGATGATGTGATTGCTGTTTTTTGTTTCTTTTGACATTTTACTATTCTAAAGCTGTATGTTTGAGAGACATTTTACTATTCCAAAGCTGTATGAGAGATACAGAGAGAGAGACAGACAGACAATACAAATACAAAACTGCTTGCACATTCGTCACACAAACTATTTCATGTGGGTAGCAAAGATTCACAGACAGATTTAATCAACTCAGAAAGAGAGAAAGCTGTCCAGTTTTTTGTATATACCAATTTTACATAAACCCCATGTATAAGTAACTCCTGAGGACATTATTCTATTAACTACACGTTACACGCTCGGTCACCTCGTGACAACATGTTAAACAGCTCATGTCTGTATTTCCGACCCTCGGGGTTGGCTTTTAGCTGAAAAATATGTTTTGCCGTTTCCAGGAGATAAAGACTGAAAGTCAGGTAGCCCAGCAGACAAACGAAATGCTAGAGAGATTATCCAGTCCAGTGGAACCACCGAAATATATTACTCTCTAACAAACAAGTTTATGAGAATGGTAGAAGAACAAAAAATAAATAGAAGAGCTCTGTGCAAACGTCTGTACTCTTTAAATGATGGTTCTTACATGGGGTGGGTAGGGTGAGTGAGTAACACAAACATCTCTATTTCATTCTTTTTCTCGGTCATTTAAAAAATAAATCTTGTGTTAAAGTGCACTGAAAGTTCCGCAAGAAAAGCATGCACTTTCATTACAGGACACACTGAGAGTGAGGGAGAGAAAGAATGTAGAGAAGACTGTGGGATCTTCCGAAAGTCACCAACTACTGACACACAAACACACCGATAACTGTGCAACTATTCAACTCATTAACAAGACTACAGAGAATGTAATTATGTACCCCATAGACATATCATAATAAAATAAAGTAGTGTAAATGGAATTATTATTTAAATTGTTATTCTTCTGGATCAGTTCCACGAATGCTCTCTGTCTCTCTTTCGCGCGCGCGCACACACACACACGAAAGAATATAAATTTCAAATAAACAAGTCTACTCGCTTCTACTCGCCTGAAATAAAAAAAAGGAGTGCACTACAATGCTTCACTAACAAAACACCTTATTCACAATAAAGTGTTTTAATACGAACAACAATGAACCTTAATGACAAATAAACACCGAGAAAGAAACCCACTGTTCTAATAGGAAGGAAGGAAGCTGGAAGAATACGAAGAGGAGTATTTCTACACAGACCTCCTGTTTCCAGAAGTTCTTTGAAGACCTCCATTCAGCAGAGGCGCCTGCAACGGTGTCAGAGAAATAACAACTCTGTTATGGAGGCAAGCGCGTGCGACTGCTGCACAACAACAACAACAACAACAACAACAACAACAACAACAGCAACAACTCTAGACGACCACGTCTCCAGACGCTGAGACACGACCGTTGTACCCTCGTGCATTCCTCAAAACTCGCGTGGGTGTCCTCCTCCGACATCATGGCTCGCCTCCGACAGGATTTTCTCATCTTTCACTCCTGCTTCCTAATGAAGGTTGGGCTCTGAAAACAGCGGTTAAAACAATCTCCACACTCGCTGGGATCTGAAGCTCTGCACCAGAGCTGCCTCACTGAATAGAATAAAAATAGTAAAATTTTTTTTAGGAAATAGAAGAAAGAAAGGAGGAGGCCACGAAGAATGCTGTGTGACGTCCTTCCCCTGATCAATAACATCAAAAATGTCACAGAATTAACGGCAAATGCACAACGGCTGAACAAAGACTGCCGACCTCGTGGTGGTGTATATCTGGAGGGGGTGAGGGGATAGCTGTGGTTACAATATAAACTAGAAAAGAAAACTGTGGTCTTCGGTGATTCTGCAGCTGATGTAGACGTGTGGGAAGATGATGTAGCCAAGGTAAAGATGTGAAAGACGGGTGGGCATGGCGGAGACAAGAGAAACGTGGGCACACTGCACACAAGAGAAATGTGGGCAATGTAGACGAGAGAAATGTGGGCATGGTGTAGACCAGAACAAAGTGTAAGCATCATGTAGACACGAGAAACGCCTGGGCATGGTGTACACCAGAAAAACTTGTGGCCATGTTGTAGACAGGAGAAACATGTGGTCATTGCTAGACAAGAGAGACATGTGGGTATTTCTAGACAAGAGAGACATGTGGGCATTGCTTTGACAAGAGAGACATGTGGGGGGGGATTGGTGTTTTACGCCGTGTCAGCAACTAAGGCTATATTACGGCAAGCAGCCAGCCCTGTAAACAGATGCCACGTGCAGAGAAAGAACAGCATGCCCGAGATGAGAAATGAACTCAGGGCAGCCAACCTTCACTGTATTGGTGACAGGCGCTAACAGCGCTAACCGTTGCGCCACCGGACCGCTCATAGAGAGACATGTGGGCATTGCTTGACAAGAGAGACATGTGGGCATTGCTTGACAAGAGAGACATGTGGGCATTGCTTTGACAAGAGAGACATGTGGGCATTGCTTGACAAGAGAGACATGTGGGCATTGCTTGACAAGAGAGACATGTGGGCATTGCTTTGACAAGAGACATGTGGGCATTGCTTTGACAAGAGAGACATGTGGGCATTGCTTGACAAGAGAGACATGTGGGCATTGCTTTGACAAGAGACATGTGGGCATTGCTTTGACAAGAGAGACATGTGGGCATTGCTTGACAAGAGAGACATGTGGGCATTGCTTTGACAAGAGACATGTGGGCATTGCTTTGACAAGAGAGACATGTGGGCATTGCTTGACAAGAGAGACATGTGGGCATTGCCAGACAAGAGAGACATGTGGGCATTGCTTGACAAGAGACACGTGTGGGAGGTAGAAAAAATGTGGGCATGGGGTATACCAGGACAAAGAGTAAGCATCGAGTAGACACTAGAAACGTGTTGGCATGCTGCAACCAAAAGAAAAATGTGGGAATGGTATAAACAAAGCAAAGGTGTGGGAATAGTGTAGACAAGAGAAGATGGTGGGCAGTCGAGGGCATAACCACTGTCCTCCGTACAGCAACGTGTGTGGCCGGCACAACGCACAACAGACGGAGGTAACGGAAAATGTGACGTCTATAACGGCCACACGCTTAGGTGCAAGACACGAGAAAAATGTGGGCATCAATTAAACAAGACAAAAAGATGCAAATGACCTGAACTTTGTGAGGGGTTTGTAGGCAAGAGGGAAGGATTCAACATGGAAAAGACAGGGGAAAACTGTTATATCACGAGCACCACAAATCTGTAAGCTTACAAAACTGTTTTCGTTCTAGTAATCTTTTTTTTTTCAGAGAGGAAGACAACCAGGTGGAAAGAATGAAACTTACTGATTAAGCAGTCAGCCGACCATCACATGAAAGAATGGATTACACAAGACATCATACACAAAAGACACTCATACTCATCGCCATACATGTGTCACATCGAAAGTGAATTCGATAATTAGATAATGACCGTTTATATAACGCATTCACACAATACTGCCACTGTAACAATTATGTATATCAAACTACACACACCTATATGAATACTATACATAAACCTGTATGCTTTATACACATTTCACAGGTACCAGAATGATTCAATAATAAATGTGCTAAAGAAATGCGATAAATGTTTGTGCCGCTAGAGGAACATGGCTTTGATTGAATGAAGGGTTAAAAAAACAAAGCTCGCGTGTAGCAGCTTCTCTCGGAGATTAGCAGGTGTCGGGAAGATACAGATAAAAGGATGTATACGCGCGGGTGAATTATTTTTTAGCAAGAGGCGATAAGCCCTGGGTGGTGAGCGAGGCCTACGTGATGTTACGTGGTGCACACGTCGCAACGTAGTGCAAACATACAAAACAATCTACACTTGAGACCGACAACCTTGATTATACAACGCTGCAGGTATCAGGCTGTCAACAAAATAACTGGCAGGTGAGGTTTTGGTAAATGGCTCAAGAAAGAAAGACAAAGAAGAAAAAGACTGAGAGAGAGACACAGAGAGAGAGAGACGGGCAGGAATAATCTATTTTTTCGCCATTATCAGCTGAAGCTTACAGAGGGAAGAGTGTGCCACGATTGCAACACCACGCCTCAACTTGCACACGCACCTGTTTGCAGTGACATCATCATCCTGAGTACAGTTCCTCCTTACCCACCATCTGCATGTAAGACGAGCTCAGTGCTCGCCAACTGCACAGCCTCGGGTGTTTACACGTGCCACGAGCGCCCATAGCATGAGGTAGTCAACAATTAACTGTGGGACCAGACATTCTCTACATTCTCCACATCTGGCAGTATCTACAGGACTGCAGCTTACAAATTACACTCTGTTTCTAGGAACAACGAAGGGGCGGAGAATACATGCAACACCTAGTTATCAGAAACAGTAACTGAGGAAGACCAGCCACCAGTAAGTCAACTGAAAAAAAAAAAGAGAGAGAAAAATAAACTTAAGTAACGAATGAATACACCCAACGGCCTCGTGATGTCAGCAGAAATATTTGACACGTGTATCTAAAAAGAGACAAAGCCAGACAGTATCACAACAGATGAACTGCCAGCACAACACCAGGCACGGGTCTGGGGATTCCTGTCTCACCTCCCACTCCATAAGCCACATCACAAACATGGCGACTACAGTGCGTGTAGGACTGGGATGCGAACTGTCTCGTCAAAGCTTGCGAGGATTTTCACGTACTGTGCTCCATGACACCTTCCATCCACCCCGCACACTCTCTAGGATGGGTGGACAGTGTCAAGTGTTTCTTCCTGCTGCCGCAGTCTTCCCATCTTGGTGTCAGATGAGCATGGAGAGATGCCTGGGGTGGCGCTGACGTCTACAAAATCCAGCGTCCACCCCTCGTCTCCTCTCCCACGTGACAGCTGACAGGGTCAGGAAGTTCACAATTCCAGAGTTTGAAATGCCAAGCAAGTTGCTCTACAGACAAAACTCCAGCAAAGCTCTCACACACACACACCGGCAAAGTTTACAAACATCAAATGTCAGGTCAGGTTACTTTCCCTTGTGTCACTGTCTGTTGAAATAAAGTGTTCTCGTATTTTACAGGCATAGTTCCTTTGTTTTCTGCCAGCCGTCTAGACATTTACCAACAATGAAATAAAAAGATCAAAAGATAACATGCAGTTCTGTTTAACTTGTAGAAAGCTGTTTGTTGCTGTTGTTGTTCGCAACGTGTCGCTCGTGCACAGCATCACGCACGACTAGGCTCAGGAGGCCTAATACTTTAGTAATAATTTAATACTTCAAAAGTCCACGCGCGGACACACACACACATGTGCAGTCACGTGGTATCACTAGCCTTCCTTGTCTTTCCACACTCCCCCAGCTCCCCTCTAACGGTCTTTGTTTATCGTTGAAAACATTCAGCTACTTTTTTTCATTCTTTTCCGTAACTCTTACTATTTTTCTTTCTTCCTCATTATTTCGTTTCTTTAATTTTCTTCCTTATTCACTTTATCTTTCTTTTTTTTTTTAAATTCTTCTCCTTTTTCGTGTTCTTGCGCACCAAGTGTCCCTTTGATGTCGAGTGTTGCTCATGAACACTTGACTGCTGCTTACAAAAAAGTAAATAAATTCCACTGATCTGTGGCTGGTTTGTGGCGGTCCTAATGAAGAGAGCGAGCTATTCCAGATGCCATTTCCATAGATATGAAAAATATCAGTATCTTATTGCGGAAAGATGTCCCCTTGGTTCCAAGTGTCCGTCGTCAGCACTTGATTATGGGGCACCCCTCCCATCACCCACCAAAAAAAAACTCCCAGTGATCTGCGAATGGTCCGAGTGTCAGGTCTGACGAGGAGAGTTATTCCAGACGCCATTTCCATAGCTCTGAACAGCATCAACCCCGCGCGTGTCCGGCGCACGCATGTTCATTTCCGTGCGACGTCGTCCATGTCCCCTGCTTCCTCCTCTCCCACCCCGAGTCTGAGAGCAACACCCGCATGACGTCACACGGGTAATTACCCGGCTCCAGCACCATTCCAGTCCCACACGTCCTGCCATCCAGCCGCCTGCTGCATAATATCCGCTGAATACATAATATCATCCGCCGAGCACATAACTTGGTCAACAACACTCTTCATCTGTCAGCATAGGTCAACATGCGTGCGTGCGTGTGTTTGTTTGTCTGTACGTTTTGGGAGGGAGAAGGGCGAGTAAATTTAAAACAAAATCCAAGTAGGGTGGGAAGGGACTCGAAAGCCGAAGGGTTCGTTGCAAACAAAGAGAATCAGGTTTGTTCATAGGTGAGAAGACGCTTGGCTCTACGTCTAGACGGTCACGTGACCAACTCGAACAACAACGTGACTAATTGTAGTCGTGGAGTGTTTAGCGCTAATAAACTTTGTATTAAGTTAAGAGTAATATAATAATGCCTGTCATTATACTCCATAATGTTTTTCAAAGATCATATTATTACACTAGGTTTCATTGCAACACACTTTTTCTCTCACCTAGCAAAGGTCACGCCCAGCTGTCCTGCATGTGACATCGTAAGAAGATCTGAGGAGGTAAAGCTTTGACCAAAATAAATAAATGAATGAATAAATCCTTGTGGTAGCCACTGCGCTTTCTACAGTTATTTTACTCCAAGAAGCAGGAAGTAAGTGCGGATGATGGAGTAAATAAAGACGGAGACAGTTTATGCCTAGACGATCCTTTTACAAGAAATATCCATACTCGCAAGAGCACGCATGTCTCAGGCAAAAATTAACGAAATTTTGAAACGACTGAGCTTGCAATCCGAAGACAAGGCCCTTCCCAGCGCACGAGTGGTTTCAATAAATGTTTCTTTGGCCTTATCCGTGCTCACGTAATCAGAACGAGCTTGATCAAAGAAAAAAAAAGTAATTTTCCTACATCGATATCACCTGAAAACATCTTTCTTCGACACCATTTTCTGTTCCAGTTTGCTGACTGGCTGCAGCCCGTGCAGTCTAGGTCATGGCAGGAAAGCACTATCACGGAATATCTATCCTTCCCAACCTTTCTTCAAGGCCTATAAGCCCGAAAAGCCTTGCGCAAGGTTTGAACCCAGCAAAGCAGAACTTTTTGAAAACGTGTGAGTCGCCAGAAGTCGACAAAATGTCTAGACAACAGCGACTACTTCAACAAAAAGGCGACGGAAACACACTTTCTTGTTTGGCAAATACCTCTTGCGGATACTCAATTCTCGCTGTACTCCTGTCTTGTCCATGGTTAAAATGTGTGTACATCATCCTCACCGTCATCACCACCACCACCATCACCATCATATAGACATGATCGATGCGGTCTTTGCTGCATTTAGATTTTGCTTTCAGTGGCTCTCCAACCTTACCACCTTTTTTATCAAGTTGTCAATACCGTAATATCCCTTGAGAGCGAAAGAATAAAAAGGAAACTGTAGCCTGAATCTCTCTCGTTTTCACTCTAATTATCCCCACCTCTCTCTCTCTGTGAATGAGCATCGACGATTTGCAGGCGTCAACCAGCTGACGATGTGCACAGCGGGTGAACACCTAGGTAATTACCATCGTGTCCATGTGTTGAAGACAAGATTCTATCCTCACCACCTACACAAAAAGAAGTGGAAAAAAAAGGAAAGGAAAGAAAGTATATTTTCTACAGTTTCCAAGATATCGTGAAGCCTGACCTTTTGGCAAGGTCACGAACTCTGGCCTTTCGCTCGGTCGTAAAGCTTTGTGAGATGGCGAGCGTGTGAAGGAAGAGCGTGCTTAGTCACTGCTTCTGCAAACACCAGTGGTCAAATTTTTCTTCTCTGGCATTTTCCCTAACGTGATTACAATACCGAATTATTTATAAGAAGGCAAGAAGCGAAGGAAAATGCCAATTGTATTACCTAGGTTTCCACGTCCATTTCTGAAGAGCTTGAAGTTTAATCACCCAAAAACTAGCTCTGAGACCTTGCCCTTTGCTCGCTCTTTTACCCACAAAAAGCTGATGCGATGATGTCGTTGGCATCACCTCCCAACTCCTCGCAGATGGCAGATGAAAAAAATCAGTTTATAATCAGGCATGCATTTCGACTATTCAAATAGTTTCTCATTTCTTGACATCAGCTCAGAAAGTTTTAAGAAATTCTGCTTTAGAATTTGTGTGTGGACTTGGAATTTGGTTGTGTGCAACTCCGATATGTAGCTAAGAACTTTGAAGCATTTCATTCCCCTAAAACTAGAAATGGAGGAAGCAAAGAAAAAAAAAAAAAGAAAAGGTCTTCCCTCGAAATAGGTGGCTCATTTTTGGAAAATGTCTTGAGGTGCCAGGTCGGGGGTATGAAGTCTCAACGATGTTGATGTCAGAAGTCTCCAGGAAGCTGACCATCATTTTCCAACGATTCAAAATTTTCTTTTGAGCGACTCATGGGAAAAAAACCATTGTGGACGGTACCTTTACTTGCATTTTAATTCTCATATCTTCTGTTGTGCAAGATGAAATAAATGGAATTTCTCAGTTAGGTACCAAAGTTCAAAGCAACAGAATCACAAATGTTGAAGTAGGTATTCTTTGAGCTTCTGGAAGTCCCTTCTAATATTTTATTGCTTATAGTGTTATAGAGCTGTCTGCCATGTTTTTAAGATGGGACAAACAGGGGGTGTAGGGGGGAATATGCAACCTTCAAGGCATGGGGAGAAAACCCGCATGATTCATGCTCTGTGGGTAAAATCACAATGTAAGACTACAAAACTAAATAATTATAGCAAATTGAAAAAAGCTGCTTTAATAAGATTCGAACTGCTAAATCCATCATTTAAAAAATACTTATTCGTGTATTACTTGCCTGATGATGGCATAAGCAGTCATGAAACAAGAGCCGGAATCATAGCAAGAATATGGCACATGTTTACAACTTCTATTATAGTGACAGCAGGGCATCAACATCCTTAGATTACCAGCACATAGAGACCCCACTCTATACCTACAGCATGTCAAATTCTCTAGCTGAGATGTTCAGTACATCAAGATCTCTGTTTGTCAAGATCTCCAGCATGTCAAGATTTCTAGTCAAGATGCATGCAGCCAAGAGTCCCAGGAGCAACAGTGGATTCATGTGGATTCACATAAAAGCTGTTTGTGACATGAGAAAGTTCCACTTCCCTTTACAACACCCAACCATCAGCAAAACGCTTACTGGCCATTCCAAGCCAAGCTCCTACTTTTCCTAATGGCATGCTGCAGTGAATGAAAGGGAATCAGGGGTGATATGGATGGGGGAAAGCACTGAGGTCTTAAACGCAGCATATTACTTCAACACTCACTGAAAAATCAAAAGAAAAGAAAATTTGATACAGCTTTAGACACGCCAGGCAGGCAGTACAACCATTGCTGCACAAAGTCAACAAGGCTCAGCACAGCCAACCAAATGGAAGTTTATGACGAGTTCATGGGGTAAGAGCAAATCTACAATCATCATGCTGGAGGGAATAAAGAGAGAGAAACACTGACCAAATATTTGAAGACATGTATCCATTTCAGCCATAATTAGTGTTATTTGTTGAAGGGGAACTATGCAGACAAAATTGCTTTGGTCAGCTTTTTTTCTTTGGTAAGCTTCTTCTGCTGAGGTTACATGAAAACAATTTACAAAATCATGGTAAGCTCGGTGGTATTTTTTCTACATTCTCCTTTCTTAGACGCATGTATACTTCAGTTCACAATTTGCCTCATGCTATTTAGACACTCTGGAGCCACAAGAAATGAATGTTTACATTTGATTTCACACAACTCTGATAACTGTTTACATGGCTAGTTTAGTTTGCCACAATATAGCATAATTGTTGATTTACAGAACACCAGCAAAGTCCCAGCAGGGTATACATTACACAAATAATCATAGAAGGGAATTAGCTCTGGTTAGTCCTCAAATGATTAGAATTCAGGTTTACTTCCCTGGTCACAGAGGGAAAAGTGTTTTCTTCTTCAAAACTAAAAATTTCATGGGATTTCTCTTCTCCTGCTTTTTTGTGCCTGCTTAGCTCAGCAAAGTGGTAGAAATATGTAATCTGGTTGTGGAATGTAAATAAATGTAAATTATGCTGAAACTGAAAGCTGGTTGGGAGACTGTAGTCTAGCACACATCAGATCAGAAACTAAAGAATTTTCACAGGTGAACGAAAAAAAATGTATCGGAATCAACAAAGAAATTACCGTTCTGAGAAATTCTGCTTCTGTGTGAATCAGACGCTTGAGCTTCAAGCTCCCAGGCACAGAAGTCATAGTATTGCAGGCTTTTTGAAGATCATCAGCAAGTTGGAGATAGTCTTCCAGCATCATGCTTCTACCTTTTGGCACCAACCCCATATGGTCACTTCCTTCTCCAGACATGCAGCTCTCCTCCATTGCTCTGTCACGCATAGTCCAGTAAAACACTATTTTATATATATTAGATTTAAAGTGAATTAAAAAGGTGTGCTTTGTGTACATACGTGCATGTAGGCCAAATGAAATGTGATTGTGAATGTTGATGCATGCCATACTGTGGTAATGTTGCTTTTAATCACATCTCAGAGAAGGAATGTCTGTCAACAAATAAAATATAAATTTAATTATAAGTCAAGGATGTCACTATAAACAAACATAATGTAATTGATTAGCCAAGCTTTTCTCACACCAGTTAGCACTTTAATGCGATGGAGCACGAGTAGCGTTCTGAATCTGCCTATAAAACACGATTTTCTGTTTTAAAAAATCCCACTGAAGGACTGATCTCTCCCTATATACATATCATTTATATTATACGTATTTGAAAGTACGTTTATGATTTTACTATCAGCCTTTACGCAGTCATGGATGCTGCTGTTAAAAGGCTTAGAATCAGGTCAGGCTTCACGATATCTTGCATCCTAAACCGAAGGATTAATACAGTTTTATCTATCTCACAATATCTACTAACATCGTGATACTGTTGCCACATTGTTATCCGTTGTGGCCTGCGACCAACTTTCAGTTTCAGGTAATCTTTGTCTACATCAGCATTACATTATATACATACATGAAGAAGCTATAAGTATAAGTGTATAAGCTTTACGTGTGTAATCCTTTTGTGTTTTTCTTCGGGACCACCACTCACCTACACCGACGTTTATTATCCAGTTAAATAACTCGGATTTCAGATATTTATTCGTGGAATCCCTTTTCCCCCCGAAGGAAGTCTCGCGTGGAATCCCACAGTCTCGCGGCTAATCCTTCCCGTTGCTAAAACAACATGGCGGCGCGCAGCACCAAAATGGAAATGCGCGAATACTCCGTCGCTGAACAAGAGCTGCAAGATCACATTTTACAAATCTATGGAACGAGAGACAACGACGATGACATGTTCAGGTTGCTTTATTTTTACTTTTTACTTCTTTCTTACTATCGTAAAATATACTTTAAGATATGTAGAATATACAACAGCTTGTAATTTAAGGCAAGAACTATAAGATGTACGCGTGACATCCAACACATGCCAGCAAAATTAATGGGTATGAAGGGAGCAGAGGTGATGGTTTCACTAAGAGAATTTTCCACTAGTTTTACTGGAATATGTTAGTTATTAACAGTTCGATTATCTTTGTGATAAACTCAAATGTCGAAAAATGGATGGATCAGCTTTAATTAGAATTTTATAAAGCTGTTAGCGTTAGGAAACGCACGCAGAAGTTCATTAACCATTTGAATTTTATCTGCCATATATCGATTTTCTTATGTACTTAACAGATATGACCTAATTTGCTGTTTATAACATGATGTAAGGGACCTTGATTAAATCACTATAAATTTAGAGCTCATTTTATTCGCACAATAAAAGATCTAATTTTTCTAACATACCAACAGACCAGCTTTGGCAGATGCACAAAAGATTGGATTCTTTAGTTTGGACCGTGCATCACAGACTGAAGTTACAGAGATTGTTGACTTAAAGGAGATGACAGAAGTGCTTCAGATTCTTCTGCAGGTCAGATAGTTCTTTATGACTCATTTAGTTGTGCCTGATTTATTTACTTATTTCAGGTGGGACTGCTGAATTGTTTTATTTTTATTCATCTTTGGCACTATATCATACATTCTAGAACTTGCTGGTTTTTGAAGGTCTTTAATGTAGGTTTGAATATGTTTGAGTGGAGTTTGCTTGTCTACAGTCTCTGAATCAGATGAACAAAAGATCCCCACTAAGACCTCACAACATCAAGGTCAAAGTCACATCTCAAGGTAATCAGGACTTGTAAAGATTATTCTAAAGGGAATGGTACAGAGAACTAAAAGAAGAAATAGACAGATAACTTCTTAGCTTTCCCGCAAATGGCAGAGAACTGAGAGAGATGGCATGGGTCCATGGGTTTGCATGTGTTTGTGTGCATTGTCAGACATTATACCACTTTTGTGAAGTAAGTTGCATACTGTTGTAGACAGAATGCTAAACAGAATTTACCCTTACATTCTGGTTACAATTTGTGCAGGATGTAAGCAGCTTGCGAAGGGACATCACTTTCACAAAACATGTCATGCAGGCCAATCATGAATCCAAACTGCAGGAAAAGTCACTTGAACTGTATGTAAACTGTTAATTTTTTAAAAAAAGTATCTTGAACTTCTTGAAAACTTTAAATACATTTTCATTATCTTGAAATAGTGTTACTTACCAGCTGTAAAATACCTTGTTTTCTCCACTCCACTTTTTGTTAAGAAAAGGACATATTTGAAAGTTAGGCAGCCTATAGGCAGTCTGTGTAACTTTCTCAATATATTAGTGACTTACATTCTGTCTTTGGCGTGACATTCTGTGTATCTGGCTATCCTCCTGTCTTGTTATTTGTTATGCTGTCTCCAACTGTCTTCAGCTCTCTCACTCTCTTACATATGTTATTTGTTCATTCGTTCATTCATTACATTATGCTAATCCATGCTTATTCCTAACAAAAATCTCCAGCATGAGCCTTATATCTACATCTTTCTAACTTTTCTATTTTCTAGTCAACCAGCAAATATTTCTTAACTGGAAATATAAACAATAAATAATTGATTTTTTTTTTTTTGCAGGTACTGTCGTATCAATGAAAGAATCAGTGAACTTGAAAAAATCCACCTTGATGTAAGATTGTCTCAGCCTGACAGTCATCTGCTTGTTAGTTAATCCATGTCACATCTGCGTGATGTTAGCATGCATGTTTATCTGCTGCAGTATACTTGCACTTGTGCATTCATGCCTATGCGACCATATAATTCATGCCAAGACTGATGTAGTGGCAAAGAATTCTCTTCTGGTTTTTCAGTCATGTTTAATTAATCATTTTCTGTCCATCATGCATTAAATTGCTGTATGTTCACTAAGTATGTAATGATTATAGATTTATTTTTGTTTTTCCTTTCCTCTACAGCTTGTTAACTCTTGACTGTAAGAGAACTCAAGTATGTTTAACAGTATGCTTCTTTTTCTTTTTAGCGTGTTAACACTTTAAGAAAAGCATTCAGGCAGCAGCTTGCAGATGCAGTAGCTCGGCTTTCTGTGATGTACAAGGTAACAATTAAATTTCTGTGATGTACTATAGGTAATAACTAAATTTTATACTGATAAAAAGTCAAAGCCATATAGCTCCCTTTTTCTTTCCGTTTGATTAAACTCCTCAAAAGCCACCCACTTCTTTTTACATCATCTCCTGTATTTTGGGTCTTCATCTCTGTTTCTTTTTTTTAAATGGCTCCTTTGTACTTGACACATTCATTTGTCATTAGTATTCCACAGAAACTCTTCTTTCTATATGTGAGTGGTATCTCTTTGATTGCAATGTGAAGGAGGTTCATCATGAGATACTATGGCTTGGGATTGGCAATAATGATTTAATAATAATAAATGCAAAATTTATAAAACACATACTCACATTCCTAAGGAGTATGATCTTAGCGCTTGATTCAAAGATTTAATTTCAGAAAAACCTTGACGCCAACCTGCATCGTGAAAGAACTCGCCAGGCCAGTGACCTGAAGGGTCAAGGAGATCGTATCCAGGAGCTCAAGTCAACAATTGCACACAACGAGTCTATCATTCGAATGTTACAACTTCAGCTTCAACAGCAGCAACAGGCTAAAGAGCAGGAGAGAAGACTTATCTTAGATGACCTCTCGGTGAGTTGCAGTGGTAGAGGCCTACATTAAGAGCTTCATCACAAGGTTGTTTCATGTTCTTCTAGAACATAGTAAGTACATGCTTAGACACACACGCATACAAACCAATATACTGCACTTATTTGCACATGTGTATCAGTGTATGCATGCACACACACACACAAATCTCAGCCCCCCCCCCCCCACAACCTCCAACACCCACATGAATGTTTGTTATCATCAATCCTGGCATCAGCATTTTCAAAACATAAAATAGTTGATAAGAGTTAAATTAGTTTGCATATGATCTAAAGTAGTGAATTGCCCAGTAACACACATGCTGCGTTTCTTCACAGTCGGTAAAGAGTAGGTCTGGGCACAACACACCAAGCCCTGAGATGGTGCGTATTGTGTGCTTCATCTTTTATATTGACTGGCTTGTGTGGCGTGGCACTGGATCCAAGGGGTTAATTCACTGATCACAACTAGCAAGCTCAGATATATGCATGTGCTTGCTACATATGCAAATCTTGTTACACACACACACATATGCTCTCTCTCTTGATATGCGCACACTTTCTCCCTTTCCATATCCGCCACCTACCTACAATTCAATCCTTCAAATCTACACTGAAAATACATCTCTTCCTTGAGCATTACTCTTTACACAGTCCACACAACGCTAGTCTTTTTCACCCATACCCTTTTGCACTTCTGACACTTTCTTATACTTGTCTTCTATAGAATTACGATTATTTTTTTTTAAATTCTTGTTGCTCGGTGACTCTGTGAGTTTTCTAAACTTGTCTTCTATTCGTCATCAGTACTGTTGTTATTTTTCCATCCCTTGTGTGCTGTCCATATTGTCCATGTCTCATTCCTGTTGTAAGTGCTAAGAGCATGCTCTGTTGGATGCGCTATCTTTATTATTATTATTAAGAGGCATGTATGGCTTTTTCCTGAAGGGTTGTCACTGATAAGTTTATTCTCATGGTTATCAATGTTTGGCATGGTCTGGTTTGTGAATGGCATGCAACCTTTCAAACCTCAAAAATAAATTTTGGGAGACAGATATAAGAAACATTTAATCTGTAATTGCTGTCTTCCTATGTGCTTAAATTATAAACATAAAATATTTCAGTCTCAAGTATTTTGCTGTTGCTCTCTCTCTTTCTCTGTCTCTCTCTCTTTCTCTTTTTCCCCTTTGTGAAAACCCTAAACCTTTTTTTCCTTCCTTGTAATCTGTTGCTCTGCTTGCCAGTCTTTTTGTGTTTCTCAGTTTGATTCATTTCTTTTTTGTTTTTGTTTGTCCCATACATTTACACTTCATCATAATTGTATGTGAGTGTATGCTTGTGTGAGTGAGAGTGAATGCATGTCCCTCACAAGTGAGTATATATATGCTGTATTTGCTTCATATGTATGAGCACATTTCATTGATACATTATATTGAGATGTCTGCAGTGTGATTTAATTAAACCATATTTCAGTTTGTGGTTGAGGATCATCATGCATGCTGTGTGTAAATTTTTTTTCCTACCATATATTTAAAGAGTATATGGACAACTAACCAACGACTGTATTATGTCAAAACAGCACGCAAGAAAAATAATCTGTGATAATAATTTGATACCAGCATCTTTTGCATGTTGAAATGTGATGTATACATTGTATGTATTTCAGCTAGACATACTACTGTTGACATTTAAGACTCATAAAGAAATATTGCTGAATTGTAGGCTTAATGGGTTTTCTGACGATACTGATAAATATATAAAAACAACATTGGTTTTTTTTCTGTGCTTACTTGTATTATTGAGACTTTTATTTTGCACAAACAGTTAAATAAAAATTGGTTTAAAATTAAATACAGTTTCAGGGATAAAGGGATCTGAAATGTTATGCCTTTAATTATTCTGGTTTCAAAAACATCTTCCTTTATTAGTGTTGCTACATGAATTGTAAAAATAACATATGTAAACTGGCCTCACTGTTCAATAGTTACATTAATATCAAATACCAAATACAAAATCTAATATTTCATTCTAAAACTCACATCTCAGAAGTTAAATTGTATTCCATTTGGCCAAACACCACAGAAAGAAATTTATTGATCAGGCACATGTCATTGGCACAGAAAAAGGTAGAGTCACCTCGTTCGGACTCGCGACTGAATGCACTGCAAGATGAAGTGGAGGAGCTGAGAGAAGAGGCCGAGCAGATGGAGCGACAGGTGCAGCGACTAAGTGAGGCGCTAGACATCAAAGAAGAGGAGAACGCAAACCTGAGTACTCACATTTTTAAGTTGTTTTTAAACATCAGACTCATTAATTGTCTTTTGTTTATATGTACTTCATAGCAAGTTTGCTTTCTGGACAGGAGGGGATCACCACTTCTGACTGGTCTCTTCATCATGTTTGCTCCCCTTTGTATATATGTATATCTCCTGAAGAACTTGTTATGGACTCTAGCATTTATGAAGTACCACAAAATGTAAGCATAGCATGGTGTATGTATATATTACATGGGTGATTATGCTGAATCCGACAGCCTTGGCACTGACACAAAGACATAATGTAAAAGTGTTAGTTTAGGGGTTCTTTTTTGTTCGGTTTTATTAATGATGTCTCTGCATTTATAAGGCAGACTTTATTTTTTCTTCTTCATGAAATATATTTTAGGTTTCTATTATTAGCTTTTGATTGCTTCTTTTAATACTTTTAAGATAAAACTTTGGATGATGTGCGGCAAGAACTGGAGAAGCAACAGATTCTTGTGGATCAGGTAACTTAACAGAATTTGCTTATGTTTTGTTTTCATTTTGTTTATAACCATGGACACACTTTAGTAAATCTGTAGCACCCTGCCTTTCACCGTTTTATTCCCTTTATCCTAAAATCACATATTTGATGCAGTCTCCTCGCCTACAGCTTGCTAAAACTTATTTATATCCTATGTTTGGAGTGATGCTGAAATAAGCATTTTATTACATGCAGTATAAATCCATTTGCACAGACATTCCCTGTGCACTCTTTAAAATCAGGATTCTTCTTCTTTAAAAATAGTAATAATAAGAAGACAAAAAAAGAGGAAAAAGAAGAAAGTTGATTTGCATACCCCACCATCAAAGGCAGACTTAAAGCTCGGGACAAAGAAACAAAAAAAAAAAGTACACAGGAGGTCTCAGAAGCAAAGATTTGATTGTGAGCCATGTTAGTGTAGCTATAAATGTGTGTAAATGTAATGTATTTTTTGCATATAGTTGGGGCATTAAATGCATTGTGAGCATATATATATATACACACATAGCTATACAGTATGTTACCATGTATTTAGTGACACTAGTTGTCTTCTTCAGCTCAAACATGAGAACGAGGAAATCAGAATGGAAGCTGAGAAAGACATGCAGGCTTCCAAGAAACATGTGAGTATTCTGCAGAAAAAGTACCAGAGGTATTTTTAAGTTGAGCCTTGTTACCAGATTATATTAATTACTTAGAATTGACTTTATTCTTATCCCATAAAGGGCAAGGGCTAAATGGAAAAAGCATGTCTTGCTTACTTTATCTCTTGTTAATAAAGAATTGTCATTGTCATGTAACGAAGTCAGAATATTGTCTTGCTCCGGACAAGTTTAAGAGCTCAATTCAAAGAAAATATATTTCAGCTATATTTAGCTGTTACCCTGTTAACTTCATTAAGTTTGAAAGAACGATCATTATAATGTTTGCACTGGCTTTTTAAACTCCACCATTCCTCCCATGCAACAGCACTAATCTAAAAGCAAAATATGAAATGATCAGAGTTCACATATTTGCAGGCTGATCAAGTGGTAAGATTCTTTTATCTTTAATGATGACACAAATGATCGTATTGCAGTGATGAGTTATATGTGCCGTGCTACTAAGGATTAATAACTGGTAACTGACTTGCTGCACATGAAGAGTCACGCGTGAGCTGAATAGCAAATTTCATGAAACCTTGTTTTGAGCAGCAAGGGAGGATGTCTTTAACTTTCTATTGGTGATAAAGTTTATATGCTGATTGTATGAACTGGCTAATCAACCTTAAATGGTTTGATGTGCAGTACTAGTCTAACAGTTTGTGATGGCAATTAATAGTAGTGTTTATGTGCATGTACTTTTGTGTTTGCACGTGTATGTTCAATTGCGTTCGTGTGTGGGTTTTTTCATGTAAACAAGCTAAATTGTTGTATATATATCTTGACTACATGTATTTCACTATTTGTTTATTTGTATGTACATGAGTGAGTGAGAAAAAGATAATGTATGTTGCTTGTGTGTGAGAATGTGTGCCTGCGTGCATGTCTGTGCAGTGAGTAAGTACAGTGATACCTCGGTTCTCGAACGCCTTGACTTTCGACCAAATCGGTATTCGACCAGGAAATTCGAGAAAATTTTGTCTTGGAATCCGAACAAATATTTGGAACTCGAACATCCGAACGTCCGAGATGAGCCGAGTTGAGCCGAATGGCGTTCATTGGGCCCAGCGCGCCTTGCTTGCGTCATCAGTGTGAGTGCAGAGAGAGAGAGAGAGTCATGAAATGTGTGCAAAATGGGCAGAAATCGCAAATTTTGTTGAACAACATCCCCTGATAAAGTGGTAGCAAATACAGCAGTTAACATTTTTAATGACAATGTTATGTCCACTTTCCGCAAAATTTTGCAAAGGAGAAAAAAAAACAGCAAACAATTGACAAATTCTTCCGTAAAGAAATCAGACAAGCAACTGCAGAGCAAGATTCTGATTCTCCTCAGCAAAAGATACAGAGAACAGAAACACCCGAAGAGCAGTTACCCTCTGTTTTTATTGAAGAGGACTCCCCTTCAAAACAATAACCATCCCCCTTCCCTCCTCCCTCCACATTCATTCCCTCCTGCCATAAAGTTTGGTACAGGTACAGTAAATGAAACACAATTTACTGTACTGTACTGTACATTTTTTTGTTTGTTTTTTTTTTTTGTTTTAATAAATACACTTTTATTTCTTATTTCTTGTTGAGACTCATGTTTTTCTACATATTATATACAAATTAGGCCAGTAAATAGGCATTTTCTGGGGCTTGGAACGAATTAATCTAGTTTCCATTATTTCCTATGGGTTTCATTGCTTCGGTTCTCGAACAATTTGGTTCTCGACCGTCTTCCCGGAACGAATTATGTTCGAGAACCGAGGTATCACTGTAATACAAAACTATTATCTTTCAAAGTTTTAATAAATTTCCTTGTTTTTTACACATGATCACTTTTCTCAAAGGGCACAAACATTTCATTAAACAAATGTAGGAGAGTCTTTTTATCCGTCATTTATTGCGAGTCTTTTATTCTTTTCATTTGTATGCTGAGAAATAGGTAGGACAACCATCTTCAAATTAAAGCAAGGCACAGTATTGAATGTACTCAATAAGAGCACAAACAGCAGCCAGTGCAGAGAACAAAGGAGGGACACACACATACATTTACTCTTCTGCACTTTAAAAGTATCTATGAAATGGTTTCCTCTTTACATGTTTGTGCTTTGCTTTACTACAGCTGATGAAGCAGAAGCTTGAGTTGGAGCAGGCCAATGCTGACTTGGTCAGGCAGGCAAAGGAAGAGGTAGGTATTAATATAACACCTACATTATCTCCCCCTTTAGGGTCTGCATGCAATGTATTCTCTTTGTGTGGCAAAACTAGTCAGTATAGCAGGCCTGTTATAACTTCCTCACCCTAGAAAACTGTCTCCCTTTCTCACCACCAGAAGAGGTTATCAGTCTTCCAGATAGCCTGCCATTGTAATAACAGACATGCACAGACAAGATATTAGGAGCATAAACTTGTCTGGAAAAGGTTGTGGGCCATTTTTTAGTAGTGCTGCTTCCTATATTTTACTATTTCATTTCTACGTAAAGTAAACAAAATATGTTAAGTCTGTTTTATACCTTCACATTTTACTGACTCCCAGTACTTAGAAGCAAAGATGAGTTTTGTAAAGTGTTCTCTCAAGCCTTACCATGCTACTAATATAAACATTGTTTTAAGCTGGACACAATTTTAAGGACTGTTAATTGAAATATTGTGTTCCTCAGGAGTAAAAATGTGAAAAGCGTATTTGGAACAGGATGTGTTTCGAACCAAATTTCCCATTCTATTATTTGGCTTGCTCCTATGTTGCTGGTTCAGGCATTGAGGCAAGCGAAGGGAGAGGCTCTGAAGCTGCAAGCAGAAGAACAAGGCCGCCTGAAGGAGTTGATGGACCAGATGAAGGAGCTTGAGAAACAGCTTTCAGCAGTGAGTAAACATTGCTGCAATGCACACAACTTCATGTTCTCTTTACTATGCAGGTATACAGTGCATCGAGCTTGCCTCCACACTGGAGGTATGCACTCTAAAAATTCCATGAAGATGATGATTGATTGATGGATGATGATGATGTATCACAGATTAATTGTTTGAAAGCAATTGCTAGAAAATTACGACTTAATCGTTTTTCTGCAGAAAATTATTATCCCTCTACTTGCAATCATCTCTTTACTGTTCTTTTTTTTAGGAGCGTTCAAAAGCCTTAGAACGCAGTACTAAAGGTGCAGCAGAAAACGATTCTTTGAGGTTGTCGGAAGCACAGCTGAAAAATGAAGTGAAAAAGTATGTTCCAATAGAATAAGCACCCAAAGAAATGTTTATTATAAGAATTCATTTATTCAGACATATATTTTGCATTTTTGTGAACTGGCAGATCATAGCATCTTGTCTAGATTTTGTGGCACTCTGAAATCAATTATTCCAATGCTTGGTTTCTTGCTGATCCTGATTGTCTGGTGTAGGCTGAAAGAAGAGATTGAGCGAATCCATCGAATGTGGGAAAAGAAGTTCTCTGTTCTTCAGGCAAGGTTGGTATTGTCTGAGGATTTTTTAAGATTCAGCCTGTTTTCTTTTCCAAAAATTTTACTTTTTTTTTTTATTCACTTACTTTACTTTCCTAAAATTCTTGCACTTATTTACATCATGTTTCTTTTCATTTTAAGTGAAGTTTGTTCATTGCGCTGTGTGTATATGTTGTGTTTGCACATACGCAGTAAAAGCAATCTGCATTTATTTTAAATACATATTCACAAAATTCGCACAAGATTAAAAATTTTTAAATGTTATGATCAAAGGACTCATTGTTTGAAGCATTTTTGTAACAAACCAGATACATAAAAACTGATATTAGAGTGATTTGAGGAAGAAATGGATGAAGAACTGACCTCTTGTTGTCACTACTATTATTAAAGCATCTCCTAGTCTGGAGATGAAGTGAGCAGTGATCACTTTGCCTTGGGTGCTGCTTGTGAAAGGTTGAGCCCAACCCACTCCCTTCTGCCCTCATTACCTCCCCAGATAAGTCAGGAACCCATTCTTGAGGACCACTTTTTAAGGAAACCTCATTCAAATGACCTTTTATTCCACAGCTCACTCACTCACTTCTAGGTCACTCTATCTCCCCACGTATATGTGAGTAAATATTTGCAGCATGCATGCACTGAAGGATGAGAGCTATCTCCGGCAGACGTTGCAGCGACAGGCAGCAGCTCTCCACTATGCTTCAGTCAGTTATGCAGTGAGTTTCAGCTTTTTTGTACTTGTTAGATGCTGACCTCAGGTAGATTACATGGATTAGAACATGTACCATAGGTGTTACGCAAAACAAAAATGGCGTTGATGATTCATCTTTAAAATAGAATAGAAAAAAATTTTAGTTGTATTATTGCAGGCAGATGTCCCTGCAGGAGACACACAGTCTAATGCTGGAAGTTTGCCCAAAAAGCCACTGGTGAGTTCCTTTGCATGTACAATTGTAGCTGATTATAAAACATGTCAGTAAAACAGAAACAGAAGCAGACTTGTTTTTATTTTTCCCCAAAAGAGTATGGATTTTGTAACGCTGAGTTTATTTTTTAATAGTACATCAAAAGAAGAATGGTATGACTTATAGGTTATTTAATGATTAATGAAGAGTATATTTCTGGAGAGGTGGCATTTATAGCTTCTTTTTGATTTCAATAAACAGTCATGTCTCAAATTCAGAATTTCAGTAATCTGAAAGTAAGTTTACTGTGCCCCTCCTCCCCACCCCTATCCTTGAAAAAAAATTTGGGAAATTAAACAAATAAATAGTTTATAGTCACATAGGTAACTCCAGCAACCCAAACAATCCCAGTATTTCACTAATATATATTTGTCACCATACCTGCGCTTACCCCAAAAACTCCCATTCAGCTTCTATCATTCTCTCATTAGTTGCCATTATATTTAGCATTCAGATTCATGTTACTGAAGTAAGTCTTGGAACACATTATCATCAGCATTATTTTTTATATTTATACATTGTGTGTGTGCATTTATTAATGGCACTTTTTGTTTCAACATTAAAAACAATAAATAGTTGAATTTTTCAGCCGAACATTCGTCACAGTGGACGATCAAGAGGACAAGCAGATCGTGACTACATTTCTTATACTGTGTCTGCACAGAGTGGACGAAAGACAGAACCTTTGTCTGTAGATGGTAAGACAAATAGCTATTTTCCAGGTGACTCAACAGTTTCATTGTTTCCTTGAGGAAATAAACCTGAGACTTTTGCATGAGAAATTAATTGAGGTCTTTGAAGGTGGAACATCTCTGCTGTTTAACATCTTCCATTTCCAGTTTTTTTTAATACTTTCATGGTCACTACAGACGCTTTCAGCATTCTTAGATCAAGCTGTCTTTGTAATGTGTTTTTAATATTTTCTTTTGTCCTCTTCAGCAGTCAGCTTGTCCACTATGTTTTCACTTCCTACATACATCCATTTAAATAGCTAATAAAGAATGCACTGAGATGGTAAATGAACAGATCTTGTTTGGGATTTTCAGTATATAATGTTTTCTTTTATATATTTATTTTGCCTTAAAATACCAGAATTACTATATATCTATATACACATAGATACATCATGATCATAACATAGAGCAGACAGGCTTTAGTCTTTGTGTTCTAGAAAACCAGGTGGCATCAGACCCTGAGCAAGATCTGCCCAGTGATGTCCCACCTTTGCCAGAGCCACCCCGCAGGTAAGGGATGATATTGTGTAGCAAGAGATAAACACCTGTCCAAACATTGTGTATCTTTACATGACGCAAAAATATAAGTAGCTCTAGATCCGACCTTCAGGCTATATTGAGCTGTTGCACCTCTGATTCCAAAACTTGTTCTTATTGCTACTGTTTTTCATATCCCAACTAACTTCAAAGAGCTCAATGTCCTATTCAATCCCATGGTAGTTTCTCTCTTCAACTCTCCTTTCCAAGAATGTATGCTTTTAACTCTTCGGCACTGGGTAGTTGGTGATGGCATAGATGCAAAAGTCTCTTTTGTTTGATGAAATGTTTAATGTCTGTGCATTTTGAGAAAAGTGATCATAAGCTGACAGGGACCTCTAGTTGGCAACTTATATCAGCTCTTCCATCAGGGATGATTACTTTTCGTTATCATTCTTTTTAGGTTGAAAAATGTCATTGGTAAAGGGAGGCTATAGCAGCCAACAGAATGTTCGGACTCAAATGGTTAGCTCCCTTTATCTGCAAATTAGAGAGGAATAGGCGACATAACTCGTCCTGGCCTATCCTAGTTATCCAGTTGTCTCCCTTAGCTTACTTGACCGTATAAACAAGTTTTTACGTGTTATCTGTACTTTGCCACTCAGACGTGAATATAATTTTAACTTCAAATAAGATTTTAAAAATGTCGGAAGTCAGGTTTCTGTAGTAATTGTCATGCATTCTTTTGAGGTAATATGAATGTTTTATTCTTTTAACTCTTGTTGTTTTACAGGACCCCTCAGGATTGTGGTGTTCAAGACAGCAGACCATCCACTCGTTCACATATAGTGGTCTTGCCAACTGGTGAAGTGTAGTAAATGTGTACATGCATACTTGTTCATAATGATATGAAATGTACATAATTTGTCCATAATATATATTTGTAAATTTACTAACTTTAAACCTTCAGTATGAGAATTCAACAGCATGTAGACAAAAGCACGAGTGTCATCTGAGAGATTTGTGTATTTGTAGCATGTGTATTTACATCATAAAGGGTTGAAAATTAGGTAGTGACGTTGGCTGGTTCATCGTCTAGAAGTTTTTGCTGGTTTTTTTTTTTTTTCCTTGCTAGCAGCGATGCTGTCTCACTGCGAGAAAAGCGATCAGAAAAAAAAGTGGTAAATAGACTGTGCAAAACCCATTACCTTTAACCTTTTGGCTGAAGGGGATATACTCTTCATAAAAATGTTTGATGAAGTATTTATATTGTTTCTTAAATCTGGCAGTAATTTGCTCTCCACTTCAATTTTTAAACAATCTTTTGGACACCATATATTTTATTGCCCCAGATGTCTAGAACTCATTAAACATTGATTTTAGAAATGCAGATTCTGAAGTTTCAAATCTCAGGTAAAACATCCTCTCCTCCTATCTCAATTTATATCTCCAATTTACTTCTTGTACAGTGAATAGTGATACACGTTCTCAGTCTTCAGTTATGTAGTTATGCTAGATCACACGTGCATTTTTAAAAAAAATTATTGTTAAGCACCTAAATGAAAATTGCATGTAAAAAGAGTGCTTTATTATTATTTGCAGAAAGTTCCCCCTCCCCACCATCCCTACCATATAAAGACGTCTTAAACATATTATCATTTACATGAAAAACAATTGCACAGACCAAATTGTGTGAGTGCTTGTGTCCGTTGCTGGAATTTGCTGAAGGTGAGAGGAATTCCTGTATTGTATGCATTCTTCTAATGACTGTTTAGATAACAATGTTTGGCATAATTCTGGGAGCAGTCAGTCATTGGTTTCCTGTTTTGTGGTAGCCATCAGTGCTGGGGCAGTTTTCTGTTTAGCCACACAACTGCTGCTTCTTGCTTCTGCACTTATCCTGGTACCTCCCTCCTATTCCATGTTTTTAGGATAGACATAATTATTATTGTTATCCACAAAATTTGTGTATAAACTTTTTGATCTGGAACTTTGCTTTGGTGTCCTTAGAACATTAAAAGTAGCTTTTTAAATTGCATTGTTTAAAAACATTCTTAGTTAACTGTTGAAATTTCACATAAATGCCTGTAGAATTGAAAAAAAAAGAACCCTTTAAAACCTACACCACATTCAAGATTTAAATATATTTATTTACACAGATATCGAATTGCTTTCCTTGTATTTTGAGAGATGAATACAAATGGTTCAATGCATGCGCACACACACACACATTTATATAATATATATAAACAGGCACTTGCCAAGTAATGCATGAGACGTTGATTTATTTTTTTTTTCCTCTTTGGAGAAGGGTTCATTCATCTACATAATGTGTACAAACATTATCCAGTATGTACACCATTTAAGTAGGCAGGCAGAATTAGACAATGAAAAAAATAAGCATGTATTTGTACATAACAAAGACCATGACTGCCAAAGCGGATATCTGGCCCAGAAAACTTCTGTTTGGCTTTAAAATAACTGTTGGTTTTCACTTGATCAAACTTAACAATAGTCAAACATTAACCCCAGAACTTTGCTTGAATTGATGGGCAACTGAAGATCATCCTTTACCCTGCAAGTAACTAGAATACATTTTAAAAAGTCTCTTTTTGTAAAACTAACTTTTTGTTGTTCCTTCCACTCTCTTAGGTGGGTTGTCTCACTTGCACACAAAGGAACAATAAACAGAGACAGTTATCAAAACTCTTAGAAGGCTACAGTTTTTAAATAACATTCAACCAGTCTGTTACCATTTGTTTGAATCACATAACTCAAGAATCTGCATGACAATCTTAATATGTTATGCAACCTTAAGGAAATGTGTTCTGTAAGCAACCTCCTAGAAACGAATAACAAAGCCTGAAAAGGATGCCAATCCATGCAAACTTGGCAAATGTGTGCCACGACTCCTTGTGGCTTAGCTCCTTGACATATGCAAAAAAAGGAGAAGGGATAAATAATTTCTCTTGAGAATGCCTCAGCAAAGCTTTCTAAGGGAGTATGAAGCTCTGACCCATTGCACAATGCAGCAACATTTGCTGATGAATACAAGTGGCATGATAATGGTCTTAAACATAGCAGTCCATAAAAATGCAAAAGCTTCTTCAATACTAATGAAACATTTAACCACATTGCTTTTTTTATGTTTATGATAACTATCAAAAGTAGATTTTTGGGGTAAAAAAAAAAACTCTTACAACTAGGAAGTTTTTTGAGGAAAATGTTCTGGGATTATAAAAAAAAAAACACTAATGTTTTAAGAATCCTGATGCTTTTGATAGGTGTATGTAATAATTACAGACTGCTGCATGCTTTTGAGTCTGGAGCTACACTTCAAAGCTTTACATGGGTTCTTCCTAACACTAAATTGACCGAGTCTCTTCTCCAATTAACACTTGTAATCTGTTTCTGTAGTTAAAAATGAATAAACTTAATCTTATAAATGATAGTGTGACAAACATGGGAACAATAAAAAATGCCAGTTTCTTTGCAAGGTTTAGTAACTGAACAAAAACCTTCTTTGGCACACATAAATACCCAATATTAGATTTGAGAGAAACAAAAAAACAGAAAAAGAAATCTGCGATCTGCAAATCACAGAATGTACAGTCACACACATTTATCACTGAATACCACAGCAATCACATCTGCATCAGCGACAGTGAAAACAAACAATTTTTGCTAAATGCTTTCCATTAGTTTTTTTTCTTTAAGCAAACAACGAACCCTGATAATTTGTGACAAAATTGATAATTGTTATTAACAACTAAGGCAACAACAATACAAGAAAACATGTGAAAGAAAATATCAATGCTAAAGATGTAGCTTGTGTATTAATTTCTTTAAATGAGGTTTTTGCAAAGCTCTTTAACGGTATTTTAAAAATAAAAAATTACTATAGAATTGAAAATAAAAAATTATGACAGAGTCTGTATGATGTACAGAGTCCATAAGTAGTAAAAAGAAACATAAATAAAAATTATATTAATGCCCTTAAAACTCTCTCTCACTTGGATGCACATGCAAATTATAAACTTCAAAACTAACAAAAAAATCCATTTTTTTTTTCAAGATATCCAACTTATGGTTTTATTAATCTCCTATGTTTCAGAACGTAACAAAAATTTACTAGGTAATGACATTCTAGCCTTTACCCCTCCATGAAAAACCTATATATCATTCTTGGTAATCCTTGCCACAAAACAAAAAAAGAAAGACAAAGGGGGAGGGGGAATTAAGACTGTACTTTATGTCAGTGGTGTGTTGCAACCTTTGACATAAAATTCGTGGTTCCATCCATGATCGTTTATTCCAGGGAGGGTCATGGAAGCACTTGACATCATAATAATTTGACCTAATAACATTACCTAGCATTTCCTTACCCCTTGACTGTTTGCCAACCTTCTCCACATGCACCCTAATGCTAACTTCCACTCCTAGCAAAAGATTAGAGCATGGTACCCTTCTTAAAGCTGCTGCAAGAAACACCTACAAAACTAAATCACACAACCACTGTACATGGACAAAGAAAAAAAAACTTACTTCAAAACTGCTAAGCTTATAAAGATCACATGATTATGGTGCCAAGCAGCTTTTGAAAACAAACGTAACACTCCCCTCTGCAAGACTGATGCAAAATCTTTGGTTTTGATAGCCACTTTTTTCTGGACATGTGTATCCATATTTACAGACACCAGAGGGACATGTTTGCAGTCTCATGTAGTCTGGGCAAACTAAATACATGCATGCACACACTCTCTCTCTCTTGCATAAATAAATCATAACCCCTGAATTATTCATCCTGATCTTCTAGTCACATTACACACACAAATGACAATATAATTACCCTGATACTGCTGGCACAAAAAGGCATGATCAAATGCACTCAAACTTGCAGAGTCCTGTCATGTTACTCATGTTATTAATTTTTGGTTTCTGTGTCTTTGGGAATTTCCTAAAGCCAATGTACTGCAGATTAACCTTCATTTTCCTTGCTTACTAGCAATCCATCATGCAATACAGCTCCATCAGTCACCAGTTGGTAAGATCCCTGCATCTTTCGCCAGAAAACAATTTGCACAAAAATTTGCATGCCATTCATTTATAGTATGTACACACTTTGAATGATATATATATATGAGAATTACTTTGTGTGCTGCACCTGTGTTTGAGCACTGCAACATTATCTTATATACAGATGCATGTCAGGCACCTACAACACAACAAAATTACAAAGCAGCTATACATGTTTACCCTGTTGCTGTTTCTATCAGTTCGATACTCTGTTCAAATTAGAAGAACAGGACCAACTGGGCTTCTGTGCTCACAAATGTCTTCTCCGGTCCTTTGTAATTGTCTGTCACCTATATTGTTGCTTACACTCCCTGATGAGACTGTCCGAAGAAATGTTAGTGAACCAGTGTGCTGAATGTCTGTCCACATAAACGCCATTCACCCTTGATGCTACAACTAGCTCCTTGTGAATGTCACTCTTAGACGTAGCAAAAAAAAGGTGAGGCTGCTGTTGTCAGAAACACAGGCATCAGAGAATAAGACAAAAAAATCTGGTACAATCAAGAATATTTAAAGGATCAAAGCACCCTTGGGTCTCTACCCATGCACTTTCAGCAGCCTATCTTGAATACATAAACTACCATAACCTTTGCCAAATGTGGACAGAACTCACTTCCCAAGTCAATCAAGTGACTCATCAGCAGTGTGTACAGCTTATGATACCCACACCCCTCCCAAAAAGAAGTGCTTCGCATATTATTTTTCTACTCAATGAGGTAAAATCTGTCTTAAAGGAACATAGACCTAAACTTTAGGGACAGCTTCTTGTCTTTCTAGCAAGAGGTAGCTTTATAACATGCAAGATATCAGTTACCCAACAGGTTTACTTTTAAAGATGTGACGCCATTGCACACTACACATACCTAGACAGCTCACTCAAAGCATTCAGTGCAACCTAG
The DNA here is from genome assembly GCF_003073045.1 of Pomacea canaliculata. Taxonomy (NCBI): domain Eukaryota; kingdom Metazoa; phylum Mollusca; class Gastropoda; order Architaenioglossa; family Ampullariidae; genus Pomacea; species Pomacea canaliculata. Next base: position 1,697,038 of record NC_037594.1, on the reverse strand, counting down.
AAATGCTTACAGCAAAAATCTCACCTAAATGTTTAGTCTGGAGCTGACAGAATTTATCCACTTATGATAAACACACATACATCCACATTCACTTGCATACGCTCTATCTTTTCACCATAGCATATTTTTTGTTGTAAATGTTATAATCTCTGCTAGTGATTGTAAATTTTCTGGAGAAGATCAGTTATTAGACTATGTTGATCAATTTAAAGAATTTTTTTTTAAATTAATAAAACTAAACATAATCACTGCTTTTTTTTCAAAGATTGATTTGTACTTGAATTAAATTATTAATAAGCTATCCTGGTGTCCTGACTGGTTCCATATACTGTAATTAAAAATAAAAGGGCAAGAAGTCACTTGTATAGAGCAACATGTGCATTCAGCTGCTCACCCAAAACTCTCAAGTATAAGTGACAAAGGCATTCTTCTCTCTCTCACTTCCCCAATTCCAACCCTTTTCCCCTTACTAATTTACAACACTCACTTGTTTTCTACAGATAAATAAAAATCATTTAACAGCTTCTGATCAATGCAAATCAGCTTTGATTGTCTTGGCCAGCACCTTTACCCTTCACGATGTGCACTCCACCTACTACACCGGTTAACGGCTTCTGTGCAAGAATTCTGTTCCTTTCTCCTCAAACATTGACATCAACATGTATGCAAGCCCACATAAAGAGCAAGTCATAATAACTTCTTTCTCGTTTTGATTGCTGAGATATGTATTTTTTCAGTACAGGAGCCCCGGCCTTTAGTCTGCACAGGAACAATGATAAACATACATAATGTGGTTGTGTCCAAGTTCATGAAACTTAAGAGCATCACAGATACAGGTTGCAACCTCCTTGCCTTTGTCTTCCACAAGTTTTGCTCAGAAAGCTAACACACACAAGCAGATGACATGACGTTGATTGTTATGTCAAATTCACCCTGTAGGCTGTCCAGCCTAGTTTAATGTCTTGAGGTACAAAGCAGATTTCTCCACTGCTTGATGGCTAAATACAGCAGTGGACCACAGTACAACACAGACTTGTGCCTACATCTGCAGCGTCTCATTTCGCAATAAGTGTGATTGTTTGGCCACCCATTAATCTCCCACTTTAGTTCACATCCAGACGGCAAAAAATTCCGTCAATGGAAAACTGTAAGAGGTCCACAGATCCTTGGGCTCACACATTGGCACCATGGACAGGGTGATAATGGGCTTCACACAGCATGATGGCAAGAAGATATGCTCAGTTAGTAAGCAGATGTGCTGACAGCTCAATAACTGTATGTATTGTGCGTGCCATAGAAATGCACTGGTTGCTGCTGAGGTGGCAGGTGATGCTGGGGCAGCTGCTGCTGTTGATGCTGGTGTGGACCAGAGTGCGAGACCGAAGAAATGTCCGAGCCAAAATCAAGGGATGGTGCTGGAGTCTTTGGTGTGTAGGTGTTGACAAAATGGTTGCCCCCACTTGCCCCAGTAGCAGCTGTGTTGGTGTTGGTGTTAGTGTTGGTATTGGTGTTGGTGTTGGTGGTGGCAGGGCTATGGTGGTAGCTGTGGTAGCCAGCATCTCGGTCGTGGCTCGGGACTGGAAGGCGATGACGCTTGAGGCTTGACTGTGGTGTGCCACATCGTCGACGCTTTTGCAAGAGAAGGATAGCCACAATGACAAGGATGACAATACCACCAGCAGGTAACCCCACAAACAGTGGCAAGTTATTGCTGCTGCTTGTGGTGTAGGATGAAGATGTGGATGATTTGTCCCCCTCTTTTGTGTCAAGCTGCCCAGCTGTCAACAAACAAAACGATATGCATTTTCAAGACAGAAATTGGATAAAGAAATATTTTTTTATCCACACGCAGAGAGAAAAAGAGAGCAGCTCCTATGCAGAAATCAGTAGCTAATCATTGGCTAAAGGTAAAATCAAGAAATATCAGTCATCTCTTAACTAAAACTGAATTACTCAGATAAGACAAAACTGTTTGGTCTCGTGCCACCCATGTAGGTTACACAAGTATCAAATGTCATGCAAATAGCCAGAGGCTTTTACAAGGAACTATTAATGCCTATACTTCATGTTACAGCCTACAAAATACCCAAAAAAACAATGAGTTACCTGGGACAACTTGCAGGTACGCAGATCGAAAACTGTAGCCCATGCTGTTGGCACCCAGGCAGATGTACATCCCTGCATCACGAGGCTGGGCATGATGGATGACAAGCTTGTTGAGGTAGGAACCATCTGGCCCACTCCACACCTCGCCTGCTGTGCGTAATACCACAAAGTTTTGTCCCTTGACCTCAATGGTTGTGTTCATGCTCTCAGCTGCCTCTGAGTCCTCAACACGTTTTAACCACTGCAATAAATAAAATATTGTGATGGAAAAAACTTTTATAAGGAGAGAATATTTTCCATGTTTCAATCCTTGAAAATTGAAAAAAAAATTTTTTTATAACATTCATTGCATCCCACTTCAAATCCACTCTATAAGTCCCAATGGTACCACTACAATAAAACCTAATCACACGCACAATGAGCCAAACACTTCTTGCAAAGCAAAAATCTAGCACCTTCGCAGGCCAACAAATGCACTAGTCTGATACAGGGCTATAAAGGACACAGCGGCTAACAGGCAATAAAAAAAAAATGTTCTGAGGTGTTGCTTGATAAAAATATCAATGCCATCACTCAAGGAATCTTCGTCACAAATCCATTTCCAATTTCTTGCTAGAAAGGTTATCTGCTTAGTTTTGTCATCTCTCCTTCTGATTCTGCTTCTAGGCAACCCGCACAAAGAAATGGCCTCTTTAGCCACTTCTGCTTCACTAGGGCAAACTAAAGAATAAAAAAGTAATTGCTTACGGGAGCTTAACTTGGTCTTGAAAATAAGTTCTTAACGCAGCTTATTATATTCAGTCACAACCCTTCAATAGCTCTCCACTACTGCTCTGGGTCATCTCTCTCTTTTCCTCCCACTCTTTCACACACATGATGTATTTTCTGTAGCTGTAACATATTTTGTCAGACAGCTAGCTGCCTAGACAATGGATGGTTAAGGAGGTACCTCAACATCCATCATAAGCAGGTCTCTTGGCAGTAGATAAATCAAAGAAACAAATATGCAGGTGACGAAACATCCATCAGTTTTGTAAAGCATGCATCATTCTTAAACAAGCAGCAACAGCCTTTCAGGAGAAAAAAAAAAGGCGAGGAAACGGAAAAGAATGAACCCAAAAGAACATTTTGCCGGACTTGGTGATAGATGAACTATTCCTGCTCACTCTGAGAGGAAAGAAAGAAGTCACAGATGAACTGATATTCAAGAGACATATATGATTATAAAAGAAACAATGGGAAACGTTCAGAATTATGCCATGTGCTTTCTATTACTCCTCCACTAGGGATATATAATTATAGCTCATTTCCTGTTGCCATTATACGTGGGCATTGCTCTCTCTTACATCCATCGTGACAGAAAATTAGGCTAAATTAATAGAACAGCAATGCTTCATTATTAATCGTTCCTGCTAGAGGCATAAGAATGGCACTCATGCAGATATAACCACATCTAGAAAATATAAAACAGATCAAAATACTTTAAAGAATATTACCTTCACTTTAGGTTGCATGACAGACTTCACACGACACTGAAATGAGGCCGTGGCTCCGTGCTCCACTGTTGTGTTTTGTGGGTGAGGTGAAACCAGCTTGGGCTTGCTCTGCAAATAGTCTGCAACAACACATCAACATACTGCAGCTTCCGAACTTATTTGTGGTCACACAACATGTCCTGCAGAGAGTCAATGCCATATGATGCTGTAAGGTGCCATATGCTGTATAAAGAATTTTACATCACACATTCAGTCTAATACAGTATATACATATAATGTTTATGTCTTATGATGATCTATGAAATGCACAGCCCAATCTTTTCCTTTACTTTTTATTTTTCCCCTGAGAAAAACGTGGAGGTGTTTCACACATAAACAAATGCATTTTGTTTGCATGCATGCACACTCATCAAAAGAGAGCAGACACATTCACATTACAAACAGTGGTGATTACCTATAACCTCCACAGTGTAGGTGTGGTTCAGCTGACCCAGCCGATTGCTGACCATGCACAAATATTCTCCTGCATCCACATCCTGCACTTTTGTCAGTTTCAGGATCCAGTGAGGTCGCCGCCGTCGTGCCTCTGTCTCTTCTAGCAGCCGACCTTCCTTGTACCACGTGACCCGGGGCTCCGGATTGCCCTCTGCACGGCAACTGAGGCGTACGGTGCTGCCCACTGGACGCATAATGTGCGTTCGCATTTCCCGCTTGCTGAACACTGGTGCCACTGCGTAACATGACATACAATGACCATAAGACATGCTACTAAAAGACAATTTGAGCTACATCAGATATACCCCCACTTCTTTCAGTTCATGCCTAGAGTGAAGTTCTTTTACTTAAATCCTTTATCCCAACTTTTAAAACAACGATACAATGATGAAAATGCCGACGATTGTAACGTCAACCATAAAACTTTGTACTTGTCATGCAATGTTAAGGATAAAAGGTAAGACAGGGGCACAGGAACTGAAACTGGGAAGGAAAGAGAAGTAGCCTTGATACTAACAAAAGCTGATTGCTACTCACTTCCTTCTCTAGTCAAGTCTTCGTCAGGTGACTGTGGGAACTTCTGGTCCTGATGTTGCACTATCTTTTTTTCCTCGTCTGCCACAAAAAAAAAAATCCACAACCTCAATGTCAGTATCAGACTTCATCCATCAAAATCTTCTCTATGCTTACTTCTTGTTGTTCTGGACTGTGCTCTCAGTCATGTTGGCATTACATGTTATCACAGACCCCCAATGCTGCTCCTCCCACCCATTCTTTTCAATATTCTTCCTGACACTTATGTCTACGTTGTCTACCATCCAAACCTGTCTTCCTGATAAGTAAAAGTTTTAAGATGCTGGGCATGCATGTGCACTTGTGCACTTGCGTGAACGTGTGTGTTTAAATGTAGATGTACATATCTGCATATAAAAATTACAAAGTTTTAATAACGTCCATGTATAAACTTTTGACAGAAAGCATTTAGCTGAGTAGGCAGAGCACTGGCAAGTGAGGCCAGAGGCAAGCACACACTAGTGGCCATTTACTTCCCCCAGATGTCGCAGCTGTTAAATGCGTATCTGACCTTTAGTAAGATTGGGGAAGTAAAAGGTACCAAGAGAGCGGAGGTGGGCCTCGCCCACATAAAAAAAAGTCCTCAGAACAAAAGCAATTTCTAAAAACTCTCTTCCCAAAGACTATGGGACTATGTGTACTTTGTTCTTTTGTAAACCTTCAAAGCAGAGACAGGTGCACAAAGATTAGGGGAAACTTATTACATCAGGAAAAATGAAAAACCCTTTATAGCAAAAACATTATCTGAAAGAAATCCCACAAATGATTTTCTGAACCTCTTAACAACCTTTTAAAGAACTTGCCACAATGTTCTTCAAAAATGTTAAAATTGCAGCAAAGTGTCAAATCACAAGTAACACTTTATACACATTTACTTTAATTGTTGAAAATTAGCAAAATCAAATCCAAATTTCTGAGGGCAATGAAAACGAAACCAACACAACTTTTTAAAAAATATCACAACTTCAAAGCTTTGCTAGTAAAATGCTGCTGGATCCACTGCCACAAATTTACTCCAGCACTATGGTTATGCTCGCGGATTCCATCCCACCAGCTATGCTGGGCACTAGCCATGAATTACTGCTGATAGCACAGTGCAGTCCCCTGTAGTGTTCTCATTGTCTTTCTTCTCCCCATGGTCGCCATGATAAAGGAAAGGTCAAGTGTCAGGGGTCAGTCTTGACAGGAATGATAACTGGAAGAGAGAGGGGCTTTTGCCTGCAAAAAAGAAATTCTAGGAGGCGGCTGGGGTGGTAAGGCCGGGGAGGGTTATCAGGCCTCTGAAGTCATGCTTAGCTCCTGCGCCTGTCTCAGGATGTGGAATCAACCCCCTTCTTCTAACAAGCGATAAACACAGACTTGACAGAGGAAGCAAAGCTGCCTAGAGAAGGATGCCCCTGTGTCCTCTTATGTGAATGTGGGCCAAATAAAAAAATGGAGGAGAGCTCAAGCATTGTGAGAACGCTGTAAAAAGTGTTGTCACCCTTTACAATGAAAAGCTCTGCAACTCTCTTCTTTTGTATATAAATTATATATATATACACACATAGACAAACATAATGCACATATACAACACAGCACATGCCTGCACTGATTTTACGTATGTTTTATATTTGCACCATGCAACCAAGACATAACATTTACACAAGAATCAAAACATCCTTGTGATTAGGGCTTTCAAGTGACTTCCACCTTAAACATTACCTACATATATTTTATTATTTCTATATATGGTGACTATATGGTGACTTCTATACATACACAGATTTTTAAGTAGAGCAGCCACAAAAATAGTAACTTTTCTCTATGGACCCACAACTGGTTCGAAAGATTTACCTGCTTCTACTGCAAGTGGATGCTCCCCCACAACACTAAGGGGAAAGGATGGGTGTATTGCCAAAAGCTTTGAGAAGAAGAAGGGGATAATTCCTGCAGGTGGGTAAGGCCTGACATCGGTATAATCAGTCTTGACAGCTTGAGAGTCGGCAGTCATAGAAATATGAGACACCCCAGATGACGCAGTTCTCAGCTCCCAAAACTAAACAGTCCCACTAAAAGCCACTCAAGCTGTCTGCCTTTCTCACAGTTTTCTCCCGTCTGCCTGCACTGGTGGCTGATTTATGTTGGAGGCTGCCAATCACAGTGGCAATAAATAACCAATAACTGTCAATCAACAACATGATGGGGTGGGTGAGTGGAATATTGCAACTGAACTTTCTCTTTCATTCTGCTCCTTCCATAACTCAGTAAAGTGCAGTAATAGTTACCCAGTGAGTTACTAAAACATTTATCTTGTTTCTTACTTATTCCTGAAGAATTTGTTAGTGTGTGTGGCAGCACTTTGCACAATGTAGCTTTCTAGGCGTGGGGGGTGGTAAGAAGGAAGGCTTATCAATACAGACTGGTCTGTCAATGGGATCCATTTCCTATGCCTGCTGTTTAGCTTCCCAGCATCAGAAAAATTGTAAAAGTAGTCACACATTCAGGCTGGTTCAGTCACAAGATTAAGAGCAAATAATCATGCACAGCGTGGGAAAGGGGAAGTGGGAGATGAACTTACCAAGAACAACAACTGAGTAGTTGACACTGATGCTACCAAAACCATTTGTAGCACGGCAAACGTACATTCCTGCGTCTGTCATTTGAACCTCACGGATCCTTAGCTGGCCATCTTGTGTCACCTGTAGACAACAGATTATCATACGGTTTAACAGCCGCTTGTTTCCTTACCAGGCCTTAGCACAGCAGGAAGCTACACTAAAGGGAATGGGAATGCAATCCGCATCTCACACTCTTTCATCACAAATTTTGGACACCAAAGTCAGCCATTGATAGCCTCCTATTTCCAGACCTCAGAAGTTGTCATCATGGAGATAAAAACCGCTTTCCTTTTAGGAAATCTCAACCATACTATCACTATAGGTCCCAGCCCTGCCTACAGGTCTCCCTCTAGTCCACCCCAGACCCTTTGGGCTTATCAAACCTGGCTCTTTACCCCATCATGTAAGCAATTGCATTTAAAATATAAATCAAATGTCTCCCAAACTCTTAAAAATAGACTTACTCATCCCTGCCAACTGACTGACTGTTTTTTTAAAGTGTGTCCAAGCAATGCTAACCTTGAAACGTGGCCAGCCCATGTTGATTGTCTGTCCATCTTTCTTCCACTGAGTGAGTGGTGGGGGGTCTGCATGCACTGGGCACACCAGACGGGTGTTCTTGCCCAGTTTGGCCACGTGCCGCTGCTGTGGCTGCCCATCCACCTTTGGGGGACCTACATCACAAAAGATGATGAAAGCGGTAAGCACAGCTGATTTGTTATTTTATTTTCCTACAGTTTTTTGAAAAGGTGAGGGTATTATTTTTGGTGTGGAAGCTGATCAAGGGACTATCAGACAGAAAAAAATTTTCCTACAAATCTCCTGGCTCTGCATCAGTGCTTGAGAAAAAAAATGTTATGCAAAGAGGATTGCGTAAAACATGATCTACAATTTTCATTTAATGCCAACATACCTTTTCAATGTTTTTTCTACTTGCATAGCCTAGCATGCATTTTTTAATGCCAAGCTTTGATCCTAGGCTGAAAAAAAATAACCTTGAGGGGGTGGGTGGAGTGTGGAAATAAGAGGATAATACCACCACCACACCTTACTGACCCGCCCTCCCAATATCTCTCTCTCTTGCACTTTGACCCCCCCCCCCACCCAAAAAAAACCCCAGGACAATAGGAAACTTCCAGTCCCAGGTAAACCTCCTTCCCCATACATGACTGTGGAGTCTAAGCCCTCGGCCACAGCGCAGGTGTGAGGGGGGAGGGGAACAGTAGCGGATGATTGCCAAACCAAGGAGTCCGCCGTTGGAGTCCCTTTCCCCAATTAAACTTCGCTTCATTTCTCTTTCCCAATGCACCCTGACTTCTCCACCTAGGGTGTGCGCAGTCATCTTATCGCCAGTTTTTATTTGATTTCCACCTTGCAGCCATTCCCTCTCTCCGCCCCTCACCGTCCAGCGCAAGTAAGAACAGTGAAGTCCAACGTGTAAATGTGACTTTGTCAGTTGGAATGACAGCGACACAGTGTCAGTGCCACCTGAGACATGGCAAACTGTCTACGACTGTGCACTGGCACCCAGTGTGGGGCTCACACAATACACTTCCACTGTTGCTCGCTGCACACCAGTCTGTAGTTCATCCCGCCACTCACCACCACCATGCTGACCTCCCACCTCACCCACCCACGGACCGTCGCATCCAGCCACACTGTCTAGCTTTCCCACTCACTCCATCCCCAGTTCCCACCGTTATATCAGCCTGGAGCGTACGTTATCTATGTCTACCCACTTTGTTGTCCACCCGGTTATCTCTAGTTATGCACCCCCATTCCCCTTTATCGCTGTTTTCCCCACATCCACCTGTAAGTTTTTATCATTTTTGTGACTTCTCTCCCACCCCACCAGTCCTCAAGTTTACCAATCTTTCTCTACGAACGAGAGGGTGAATGAATGAAAGAACGAATGAAAGTCTTCACAATTCAGTTCTCAGTCACACACACTGTAGAACCTTCTCTCCTTTCTGTTGACGAAGGGAGAGGAAGGGACGACACGGGTGGTGGTGGGGGACAGGTGAAGCTCAGCCAGGGTGTACTGGGTGTACCCCCACACTACCCACCCCACTGCCCTCCCCGCGGGGCTGGTGGCCCCCATTGTCTGCGGGGCGAGAGGGCGCTGGCAAGCCTTTCACAGGCGCGCGCGTTAATCCCACTTTGATTAGCACGAGCTGGTCGCGCACTGTATCAATCGTGTGTCGCTCTCAAAAACTGTCCACCCGCTTCCCACTCGGGGCCGGCGTGTCACACGCCGCGGGCCTGCACCCGTGAAACGCCGACAAAAGCCGGGCAAATTTCGACCACCCTTTGCGCACCTGTGGGGTTTATATTGGGTTCGGGTACGGGTGCTAGCACACCCGCCAACACTGCGGTCTTTCAGTGGGGGTGAATGCAGCGCTGGCTTTGAACTATGGCAGGGTCATGATCACAGTGTCCAACAATGTCTCACACTATTTTTATTTGACATGTTTTCTGAAATTGCCAGAGTTAAGAACATCAACTATCATTGGTTACCTTATATTCTTTCATCGCTCTGAAATCTATTATCTATGTCTCAAACTTTCATCGCTCTGAAGTCTATTAATGTCTCAGATTTGTGCCAGACAAAATAATTCTGTCCTTCCCTCACTTAAAAGAATTGGGTTAACTGTAAGCTAATGTAACTACCTCTGCCTTAGTAAATGCCAAAATTTGACACTGGCATGGCTGACACACACTGCACATTAGTGATAATTATGCTGCGGCACGTCGATAGAAATTATGTGATTATTTGCACAGCCAGCAATGAAGAAGAATGTCACTGAATGTCAACTAGGAAATGCAGCTCTTCTAAACAGCAGATGTCTATTTTCATTACAATGACCATCAATATATCACAATCATGAACATTATTCCTGTGACATACGAGGGTCTAGAATAAATCTGCTCGGGGAAAGTGGTGGGGGGGTGGAGAGAGGCTTTACCCTTGTGTGTGGTTTAGTTTGTTGTTTTGTTTGTTTTTTTTGTAATATGCTTGGTATTACATCGTTCACTATGTTGTATCTGAATAATTGTGCTGTAATGTGCTGTGAAGTTTAAAAATTAAAAAAAAAATTATTCTCAGACCTGCAAGGTCACGTTCATCAACAGCACGTATTCACATTAGGAAATGAAATCTACTCACCACTGCCCCAGGTGATGCTGACCAGGTACAGCAGATGCAGCAGCAGTCCCGCTGACACCTGTCTCACCACACCCATGGCCCGCCCGTCTGCACCACACACACCAACACATAAATTACTTTTCTCCTAAAAACAATATTCATGCATGCACTCGTATATGACAGGTCAAGAACGACTTTCAGGACAAGACAGAGTTCTTTGCATGCATCAACAGGAAATGTACTTTTACCCTTCATCACAATGCAAGACCTCATTAAAATTAACCTCATGCTCAGGCACTGAAGTGAAAGTCTGTTTTTCTTTCTACATGTACATTGGAGTGACCTACACAAATTATGTGTGATGTGTACATGCAAAAGAAAAAGAGATGGAGACAAATTGTGGGAGGTGGAGATGGGAACTGAGAACAGAAAAAGAGAAATGCAGGGAAGGAAAAAAGATTCCCAATGCTTTATAGCTAAACTATAGCCACTTGGTGTCTGATGTGCAAATGTCAGTCACAAGTCAACTAGAGTTTGTTTTAGGTGATAGAGAGGAAAGCACTACTCTCATTGCTGACTTCTTTAGTCTTTATGTATTGGACAATATAAGTAATACATTTAGCGCTGTGCATCAATCAAAGCCAGGCTTACCGTGTTTTACAAAGATAAAACTTCATAAACAAAACAACAAGCCCACATCTATACCCTCTCTTTACTATTTTAAATGGCTAAAGTCGGTGTAACAGAATTCCTAAAGATCAAGTGTTTGTGTGGAGGGCAAGTTCACCGCGCTGTGCTCAAACGAACCGACAGTCCACAACATCAAACACACCGACAGCAAACGACTAACGCCGACCACCGAAAGTGAAAACCGCGGGGCCAACAAGGATGGAGATGGCGGCGACAGATTTCACAAGCTGCCCACGTCACGTGACTGTCAACTCGTTCTGACTACGAGTCTCAGTCCTCGCTGACAACCCACCCTCTCACCAACCACCACTACCCACCCCTCTGAGCCATCTCCTTCGCTCCGAGCATGTGCCCTGTCAGTGGTCATTATTGTATCACCAACCATCCTCCCCACCTTTCACCTCCATCATCATCCCCCTCCCTTTACAGACCTCTCCAGTCAGCTGGCATTTGACAAATCTTGGAGTTTTCACAACCCGGTGTTGACAAGGCGACTGGTCACCTGACCGCACACCTGGTGCCAGCGTTCTGCGAGCACTTCAGGAAATAGTTCTCTAGTGCATGTTCATTTGATACAGTATAAAAAGGTCATTATTTCAAATGTTATAGGGAAGCTGCCTCAGGTCAGTTCTGTCTGAATGACAGCACACAACACTGATGAGGCTACACAGGCTAAACACACACACTGTATAGAGAGGGAGAGAGGAGGAGAGGCTAAGTAGATAAGAAGTGACAGCCAACAAGAGAATGTGATTAGTGTGAACTCATCCTTATTTCCTCCTATCCTCATCCTGATTTTAGGATAAACTCTTTCTCTCTCAGTGACAGAAAACAAAGCCCTCGCTATCAATATGCTGTAATGAAGTGTCAGCAGCTACTCACCTGGTTTCCCAATCTCCATTAATGTTCTGAACACTTCTTTATGATATTTTCAAAGACAGAGATGAAAGATTGAATCTGCTATTACTAGAGACATCTAACAAGGCAAAACACTTATTTCCCTCTTCTCCATGTTTCAGTTTCTGTTGCAGTACATCTGCTGACTGTGTGCTTCTATCATTGTCAACAGCCGGTGAGTGTCACTAGGGCAAGCTAGTATCGCATCTTCCCTGTTAATTAGGCGAATTTCAGTCATGTAGCACAACCACAAAACCAATAGGGTATCAGAGACATCTGGGTATAAAGAAAAAAAGTGTTCTAGGGTGGAGAATAATGGTGTGCAAGACTTTCCACAATGCTGCTCTGGACAAGCCTGATAACACAAAAGCTCATCTCTGAGTTGTATTCATGACCATCTAGTTTAGACATGAAGAAACACGAGGGCATAATGGTAGTGAGCAATCCTTTGTATTTACACTCGACTCTTTAATTTCCTGTCAAAAAAATCCATGTCCGTATATCAAAACAACACTCTCCCCACATTATAGAAACAATGACAGTGAAAACATAACTAATGGTGTGTGTGGATTATTCTTTGTAGTTCATGTACCTTCACACCAGTTTTTGGTTTGTTTTTTTGTTGTTGTTGCTATTGTTGCTGAACGCGAAAAGTCACTTCGACAAATATTTTTTGACTTCAGAGAGTTCTTAATGTTTTAACATGCATAACTAAAAGCTTTATTGGCAGCAAAGGCCACAAAAAGAACAACATAATAAAAGGCCTAAATGACTTTTCTGGCACTATCAACGCCATGGATATACGAACTTTTCAACTCGCTCCTATAAATAGAGATGTTTCCTGAATGAAAGAGACAATGTCAAATCTGCAGGAAGTCCATGGAATGACAGACTACACAGAACACCACAGTAAGCCAACGAAATTTACTGGATGTGATCCAAAACCTGTGTTCAGCAGGCAAACATTGACTCCACTGTCCACATCAACTGTCAACATTACTCAGGTGATCTCTTGGTTCCAAACCAGAAAAAAAAAATTAGTCTCAGTATTCAAACAGGAGCGCATACCACAAGTTGAGTCTCCATACATCTGTGTGTCTACTACTTTCTTGTTCCCTTGTATTCCGTCTCTGACAAATGTACTAAAAACAAATGCCTCGTGCTAAAAAAGGTCAGAAGGGAACAATACCCCTCAGCATGTAACAGCAGACACTATCCTCATGACCACACCCGACTTCACAGTAATTTGACATACTTGTTTGCTACAAAAACAAAGTTGAAACAGTTTTTTTTTTTTAATAAAACCCTCCAAGAATACACCACTTATCAATCATGCCTGTAGAGAAATGTAGTCTCTTCCCACCTGTTCTCCCTCCCATCCTCCAAACAAATGAAACAGCCCCCCATTGGGTGGAGGTTCATCAGTGCCCATATTATTCATGCCTGCAAGACTACACACAGCTTAACAGCGCTCCATCCAGTGTCTGCCGATAACGCCATCTGGGGGCAATAAAGAGCGGCTGATGCAAGATAATCTGACAAAACACCAGTTAATTCCTCCTTACCGGTCCCTCCACAAGTACCAACACAAAAACTCACCCACACACAAATAGGGTGCTCTCTGTCTACTGAGACACCTGCCAGAGATTTATACATACTGATCCACATGTGGCCGAGCCCGGGGCCTGTGTGCTGGTGCTGATAACAGCTGGCATTCCTCCCCCCACCTTCTCACCTTGACACTTCTCGCCCTACCACCTTCCCTTCTGTATGGTCAGCCACTGGGGTGGCATACCTACACCCTTCCTCTCTTCCTGCATCTAACCTTGTGACATTCTTCACTGACCTAACCTAGTATATCAACAGTACTACTAATGTACCGCAGGCTTAGAAGGTGACTGTAGTTCTTTACCTATTGTTGCTGCTCTAGTTAGTGCAGAACTCCTGAAAATTAATAATGGTGTCCTGCCCGTGACAGTGGTACTATGCTGTATGTCAGTAATGTTATCCAGCTGAGATTGTTCAGGCTGTTAACAAAAGAGAGCAAAGTCCTGTGAGCTGACTTGATTCAATAACCTTAATTAGGAATTGTTTTCGGATATGATGAAGCTCACATTGACCTAACTGCATCAATAAAGGAACACTGAGTTTATTGAAGTATAATTAATTTACAGGCATGATATAAGCATTGCTTTGGACACCCAATGCAGGGTTTTCCAAAGATATTTAGCATTGTTACATGTGTGTGTGTGGCATCTTCCCAGTTGTTCATGTATCCATGCTTCCTGTGAGAGTGGAAAGCGAGAAAGCAAAAGCTTCTGAAGGGGAAATGACAATCAGCATAGCTCCCTGGAGGCATGATAGGACTTTTCCTGTAATTCACACCTCCAAAAACAATATAAAAACAGAAATCTCCGCAATCTGCCACACACCATTTCATTGTTTACAATGGAAATGACAAATAGCCCAGACAACTGGTTTCAATTTTCTACACTTGCTCCTCTTTTCTTGAGCCCGTTTACCCTAATCGGTTAATGATCATTTGGCTTAGCATGTCACATTCATCACTGCTGTGGTCTAACTACACAACGGCCGCTGAGCCCAGAGGGCAGCACATTCATCACTGCTGTGGTATGACTACAAATGATTTATACGGCGCGCCTCATCCATCAACAGTCTCGGCCTGCACGGGGCGGCAGCTCCATCGTTCTCGCCGAGTAATCACACGCTCGCGTGCACAGCTCCATGTAGTCAACACCAACATCTACATCCAACCCCCTTCTCTTCATTCCTTCCTTGTTTCGTTAACTGTGCAGTATGCGAGTTTACATGTTTGAATAATTATTTGGTCATTTAGGCTAGACTGTTATTCTTTTTTATGACAAAGGTATGCAAATTATGATGAACAAAGTGTTCTAACACAGGCACGTGGAATGGCGGCAGGAGGATAATGAACTCGCTGGATGGCCACTTCTCGCATCAACTCCTGCAACGGCAATTCCGAAAGTAAATGAACAAAAACAACCTCACACAGACACCAGAAACTGTTTTCAGGAAATCTGATGCAGACTTGGACAGGCTGAACACGCGGCCAACAACAAACCTCTTAACAACCCTCGCTTTCTTTTTTTTAAGGTGGGCGGGGTAGGCGAGTTTTCTTGCCAGGACGATCTTAGCAGTGAATGATGCACCCTGTAAAGATGGAGTGGCAAGCTTGTCTGTTGACTCAAAGTAGAAGCTCGTCGTCCTTTGCTCTGCCGGGCTTGTCATGCGATCCCCCTTCTCCCCGCCGACAACTCACCCCCCAACCTTCCCACCCCAGTCCCGCGATGATCTCCCCCGTCCCACGGTGGGACTGTGCTAACTTTGCCCTCATCACATTACATGGCAGCTATGATCATGAGATCATGATCCATCATATTCTTTTCACTGAGCTTCTCTTCCATCACCACCGCCACCCCGAAACCCCGAACCACTGGCCGAAGTAAATTGCATTATGGCGACCTCTAGTGGCTTTAGTGCATAAAAGTGTACTTCATCATGCATGGCACCTCTCTCCTCTCTCTCTCACACACTCACAGAGCAACAGAGAACTTAGTGTCTACATAGCTGTGTGTGTGTGTGAAGCAAGGATGTGAGCGTGTGTGCGAGGGTGTGAGCGTGTGTGCGAGGGTTTATACCTGTGAGATGGGGAGCCTCACTCGCAATGTACGGGCACTTGGCAACATGATGCCACAGGTCAGTCAATAGCCGCTGCACACGGTTGGCCACTCACCACAGACACCATTCCATCGCGATGCTGCAGTGCAGTCCAGCACTCCTGCTCACCCTCGATTACCGCTCTTCTCCTTCACACTACCACTTGCACCAATCGAGCATTGCGTTCCGCTGTACTCCCTCCACCCGTATATGCACCCGTAACAAGAAAGTCGTCAGTCCAGGAACCGAACCTTGAATGTACGTACGTACGTATATCCGTAGCGAGAACACCAGAAAGCTTGCACAGAGCGCGAGCAGCAGTTTCACTGGGTGCACACACACACGATCAACAAACCGCCTCGTTAGTCAGCAGACTGCAGCACGACAACACTGGGTCCACCGTAGTAATCCTGTCAACCTCCTCCCTCTTACTTATCTGCCAGTCTCTGTGTCAACAGACGCTCGTGCCGTGCACTCGCTTGTTGTTCTCGCTGACGACGCGGCAACACGACGAAGGACGATGCGAGCGACGAGGAGCTGCAGCAGCGACGAGTGCTGGGGGTTGGCAGGTGACGTAAAGGTGGCCGAGGGTATTGTGGCGAACGCTCGTTGCCAACACGCGGACTTACACACTCGTCTGCTCGCGACACGGGCGATGCTTCCTCCCAAACCGTGCCGGGCGCCTGTCGCGGCCAGCCAATCCGCGCCCACCTTACATGTCACGTGGTGCAGTATTGAGTGACTCGCCCGTGCAGCCAATCTCTGACGTTTTTATGGAGCGCGGCGGGAGAGGGAAACGGAAGGGGGAATTTTCATTCTACTCCTCCCCTTTCCCACCCTAGTCGGGCGCCCCCTCCCTTTCTCGCGCACCACCCCCCAATGTTTTCCCATTGCATTCCACCCCGACTCCGCCATCCCCTCACCATCCACTCATCCTGTTCCTGAAAGAAAGATGCTTCTCCCCCATCCCTGCCTCCATTGACACCCCCCCCCAACAATATTTCTTCTAACCGTTTTTTTTTTTTTTAGTTTGAATCCACACGACCCCGGGTTCACGGTGGCTTAGACGCACTGTGCGTTGAGTCTGACCCCGACCTGTGGCTACTTCAACAAAAGGTCGGGGCTAGTGCGACTCCCCCTCGCTACAAGAATCACCGAGTATCCCAGTCTGTCCATTCCGGGTAGATCGGGGTGGGAGCTGGTGGCTACTGCACTGCACCATCCAGTGGAATCCCCAACACATAAACGTGTGTGTCACGGACAATTGCGCTCACCTGTGTTTGTTTTTCACACCGTCTGTCCAAACTGATAAAAAGCAGTCGTTAAATTTGCAGACTCAACGCATCAGTGGAGGTATGTTTTTTAATGCAAATGGTGGAAGAGGGGTAGCGCTTGTCATTTTCTGTCACCCTGTAATATGAATAGGCCCTTGTCCCCCTTTCTTCTCTCATAGAGTAAATTTACAAGGGGAACGGGTACGTTGGGTTGGTGAAGGTGAAGCTTAGTCCTGAACTCCACGGGGGTCAGTGAGTGCTTGCACAGCTGGTGCCTGGGATCAAACACGTGGATAATGTTCCTCCCTCCCAACCTCCCTGGCGGTGTTGGGTAGCGGGGTGGGATGGGGCTGCGTTCCTGGGCTGTGCCCCTCCCCCCTCCAATTAACTTTAACAAAATAACTTCTTTCCATCCCTGCTCTCCTTTCCGCTTTACAGAAAAAACTTGGTCCTTGTGTGTCTGCTGCAAACAACCATCTACGACAGTGTGTATAGTAGCTTGTACGTGTGTGTGTGTGCGCGTGCTCGCGTGAGGTCGGTGGTGGAGATGCACGCCTCATAAATTAACAATCGCCGATATCGTGTTGCATCAGTGAGCGGCAACATGGCAACGGTGCATAAACATTGTTTATCGCCAACATCAGCAGCAATTCGTCCTCGTGTATTATTAACCCTCGTCATAACACAGATGCGTGCACTGTTGAAAAAAATAGTTTCTCGGAGTGCACAGTCGTTGTGGTCAGTGGTAACTCGGGGGTCAGTCCCTCGCCTGTCAGGGCTCGTCATGCCACTAGTGTGTGAGAGAGAAAGAGTGCGTGTGTGTGTGTGTGAGAGAGAGAGATTGTGTGAGAGAAAGAGTGTGCATGTGTGTGTGTTGGAGAGCAGGAGTGCAGAGAGAAGGCACGAGTGGATATTATGTCAAGGTTCACGCTCGTATGCCGGGGGTTATCAATCGCATGTCAAGGGTCATCACTAGCATGTCGGGGTCATTGCCTTCCTCGCCACAGTAACTCTTCTTCAACAGCTGAAAACTGACCGACACTTTATCAAACTTCCATTCTTTGTGCTCTGCAAGCTTTGACCCTGGATCAAGATCCTCCCTAGGACCTCTGATCCCGCCTCCGGATTCTGCTGCCCCCTGGAAACCCAAGTTATGCCCCTTTCTCCCTTCCTTCCTCTGTGTGGTCTGCAACCCTGCTCACCCTTCTTTGAACCTCCGCGGGGCCCGCTTACACGACCCTCCCAAAGTAGGCAGGATGATGTTTTGGCTACACTATCTCGCAGTCGCTTCCCTACTCCACTGCTCCTCCCGTCCGTCCTTCATCCTCGCCTTCCTAGCCCTATAATCTATGGAAGGCGTCACAGACACGTGTTTACAACTGTCGGGTGTTTGTTTGACGATTGTCTGGCGGGCGAAGGATACTGCTGCTACACAGTTTTGTGTTTACTAACGAGAGGTGTGTTTCTTGTGCACTGACGTGTCTCTAATCTTTCTACTTCACTGTCTGTACAGAAACCACGTGACATCAGAACAGTCGGGGATCATCGTGGACACCATGACACGCGGCTTAGACTCTGAACCTCATCTTCATGCTTTGTTTCCTCCAACCCCACCCCTTTGCTACATACCTTTGACCCCCTGAGGCCAAAACTATCAAAGTAATGCTACCTCCGGGGTATCTATGAACCGTTTGTTTAGCCACACATCGGAGGGCGCATATTCATTATTTCTGGTTCATCAGTCTACCCCCAAACGAACCTCTGTAATTGTAGCTATGAAGTGCATTATTAAGTATTATGGAGTTAGGAACAGTTACCTTGGGTGTAGTTACCAACATCGTATGCCTAGCTACAAACTCCTTGCTTTGCTGTGTTCTGTCTTCTCTCACTCAAGGTGCGAGGCCTGTAGGCCCTCGGCTATGACGTCAGGCAGGTGTGAAAGACGACACCGGTTGCGCACAGAATCGAAGTGATCTTCACTGCTTCCTGGATTTGTGTGTTCATCCTTCTTCTTACTTACTATGTCCATCAGTTTTCTTGGCTGGGTATCCTGGGTGGGTTGTGTGTGTTGGGTCTAGTCATCAAAGTGTAGATCCATACCCATGCGCGCGCATGTGTATGTGTGTGAGAGAGAAAGAAACGTGAATAAATGTCCATTCGATTACCAAAATATTTTCCTGTAATGTTCACCAAATCCAACATCACAAAGATTCTCAGATGTTGCTTGCTATGTGCATGTGGAGAAACTTGAGTTGATGATTGGATGTAACGGTTAATTCAGTGATCGAAGCCTGTCTCAGTCCCCGTCGATTGTTTATTTGATTGTTTTGCAGGCAGCTCCTATCACTGTGCTGGTATTTAGTCAACCAGCCCATCATTTCCGGCGACTTTAATCTCCATGTAAGGCACTTCCTGTGGCGAGGAAGAAGAATGAACAGCCGGCCGCCCGCCTCCGCTATCAAGGCAACCTTGTCACGAGAGACCGAGCTCTTTTCATTTGGGTTTCATGAGGGCGGGAGGGTCAGGAGGGTCAGGAGGGAAGTGATAGATGTCTCTTGTTGGCGGCTGCTCCAGCTTAGGTCAGTGACCAACCTACTGTATCCACCCTGTTATTGCCGCGGCCTCTCGAGGGCGAGAGAGAGAGAGAAGGACAGAGTGAAGGTACACGGTAATGAACTGCTATTCATCGAAGGTAGAAAAGTGTTTTTTGTGGATGATGGTGCGAGCAGCTTCTGGGTTTCAGGAGCAAAAAAAAAAAAAAGTCTCATCTTCGACGTCTGAGTCATCAATAATACATTTTTTAAAAAGGGCGATGTTGCACCTGACTCTCTGATCGATAAGTCATTAACACCGAACTTACACAGGTGTGATTCCTCAAATGTCAGTTTTCAAGACAGTAGTTACAAGTCTCGACCACCTCCTCTCCTCCCTCTCTCTATCTATATATACATCGCTGTGTGTGTGTGAGAGAGGGGGAGCGCCCACACTTGAGTATTTATGTGCGATCAATAAAAGATACATCTGCTCCACTGTGCAGTTGTTTCTTTTCACAACAATCGACTTAAAAAAAGAAATCTTGTTACATTCTTGGCACGATCCCAAACTAGACCCTGCGTTCAGATGCGGTCTCTTTGATGTACGGCACCGCGAGTCCCCGATAAAACAAGCTTTAAATAGAAAAATATTATCTCGAGGCGATGTGGAAGCCAGGCGACTCCTCAGCAGCCCATGAACACCCGGATTGAGCGTCCAGCTGAAGGAGGTCATGGTGCGGTAGCTAACAATGAGAACTCTCTTCCCGACAGGGTCAGGTTCATTTCCTGTTGCAGGATACGAGGTAAGGTCGTGTACAGTACACTTTGGGTTGTTTTTCTTTTCTGACAGGCACAAAATTGAGCCGTTTTATCGTCTAAATCGTGCGCCTACATGCATTTGGCGCACCCCTAAAGATCGAGTGAAGATATTTGACAATAACCGACTGCTTAGTGCTCCCCCTCCCTTTCCTCCTCACCCGCCATCATGACCGTTTACCTGGCTGAAGTTAGAGTGAGGACTCAAAAGGTTTATCTCTTTGTGTCCCCCACTCCTGTTTAAAAAATCAGAACAGGTAAAAAGTGTCTGATACGACGGCGCAGGTGTATTTCGTGGTGTAGACAGGTGTAGTTAAAAACAAAACAACTCATGTACATCGCACATCAGGGTACATGTTTCAGATAAAATAAAGCTTCGTGAACAGCTATAATTCAACCAATCTTGGGCACACTGCCCACGTGCAAACAAAAAGCGACGTGGTTGGTCTCTCTACCCACGTGGGGACTGGCGGGATCACGTGACCTGAATCAGCCCTCCATTCAAATGTAGGTGCGTGCTTTAATCTGGCTGCCCTATCCCCCTCACTCACTGACCCTCACGACCATAATATCAATCTCCCGGAAGGCGAGAAGTCCTCGGTGCAGCGTCTCCCAGAATCCCCTCGCATTAATCCGGTTCCTGTGCGCATGCGCATGCACGCCCGTGGCTGTACCATGTTTCCCTTCCTCCTTTCGCAGAAGGCCTGAACTAAAATGATGAAACTGATACCTTTTCCCGCTGCCGTATGCCTGCCTGCGATCGCCAAGACAATTTTTCTGGGAGCAGGTCGTTACCAAGGAAACCGTGTTCCTGAAGCAATAGTCGCTCGGATCAGGAGGCGCTCGGCGTCCGCTTGCTGCTGTCGTCGTGCGCCAGGGGCGACAAATCCAAGCAGACAGGCACCCGACGGAATCGATGAAAAATCGACGACAGGAGAAACAACACCGACTGTGAAGTGTGTGTGTGTACGTGTGTGTGAGCCAGTGTGTGAAAGAGCGAGAGAAACGTTTCTTTAAATATTTATTTCTTTGTCGAGACAAACAGTCCTCTAAAGCAGTGGTTCTCAAAGTTTTCCGGACCGCGGACCACTTTACTTAAGTAAAAGCTATGGCGGACCACCAAGGCCTAAGTAAAAAATATTGCGGACCACCAAGGCCTAAAAATCAGTCTGTACTATGAATTTCAAATTTAAATTGCCGCATTTGTTTCAAAACTAAACGTCCTTTTGTAAAAGTAGTATAGTAATAAGATGACATAAAAAGTAAGATGGCATAAAGCTACGTATACCTCGTTCTTTGTAATTAAAATGTTAATGCGAGGAATGCATAACTTTAAACATCACTTTGCTGACATATGACGACTGTCAGCCGCGGACCACCTGACTTATGCCCGCGGACCACTAGTGGTCCACGGACCACACTTTGAGAACCACTGCTCTAAAGGAGAAAACATTGTTGAATGGTGACTAAGATTAATTTATGACAATCATGTAAAACTTTGCCAGAAAAGTCGATTGGAAAACGTGTGACCAGAATTCGTCCGGTTATGCATAATTATGTCACACCCTGTCCAAATATTTTTAATCCCAGTTTTCAGGTGGGGAGGGACTTAAGGGATATAACCCTCGTTAGCAAACGCTGCCTGCAAGGTGTTCCTTAGCTACAGCACACTCACATTACTACAACTACTAGCAATGTGCCGAGCAACAGCACGAACTGTTCCTGCGACTGAGCACACACTCACACACTCTCTCACACACACACTCACACAGACTCACACACACACTCACCCAACTGTACATTTAACCCCGCGGCGGAGAGCGCGCGAGCGAGGGGCGCTGTGACGGAGAGAGAGAAGGGGGACCGCTGTCCGCACCCCGATCTACCGCTACAAGAGCCCGGACTAACTTGCCAGGGTGGCGGCAAAGGCATAAAGATTTGGCAACTGTCGCTGGTGATGGCGAGAATTGCTGCGACGTGACAACGATGGACCATCAATGGAGGGCTCGGCGGGCCCCTAACCGCCGTGGGGTCGCGCGGCGGCGGTTTTCACGAGGGGCGGCCGAGAGTTGTGTGGATTTAAAGACTCGGCCCCCAGCACTTCAGCCCTGCCTCATAAACTGTCGCCGGAGTCTGTGCAGCCATTAAAGACAATTACACACGCATTACCGCGAGCGCGGCACGCGCCTGGGGCTTTTGGGGGGAAGCCAGCGGCATCAGATTTATGTCTTATTCCCGTCGCAGCTTTTTACAAGGGCCCCTCACTATCTCCCGCTTTTTTTTTTCCTTTTAGTTTCCGTACATTATCTGCCCTTTGTCATCCCGTCTTGTTTATGCGCGACCCCTCGGCAGTTTACCTGTTCATCGGCTGACGAACGCCTCACCTTTACAGGGGTATAACCCACCCCTGATCGTCTGTTGGACCTTAGTGTAAGGAAATCATGGAGTCGTTTCTCTTTTGGACAGGCTGGTGTCGTTATCAATGTCAGCGAGAAACACTTTTCTGTTTTACGATGTTTTGGAAAGTGCTGGTGGTTCATTTATTTGGATATTTGGTTTGAAAATGAAGTTTGTAAGACCCAGTCTCTCCGGATTTTTAAGCAGGTCAGAATAACAAGTTGTTTTTTTTTTCTCATGCTACTGCACAAACACTAAGCTCCAGAAAATGCTATTTCTTTTCTTCCCAATTTCTTCAATTTTTTTCCTTTCTTTAATCTACATTCCTGGGCGTCAGGTTTCCTACACTTCGCGGAGCGCTCAGAATCTCACGTGACTTCGGGTTTGTATAGAATTTCATCTGGTTTAATTTCCTGATTTTCCTCGGGGGAAAAAAATATTACAAATATTAACCTCATTTAATCGTAATGAGGCGATTTTTGGAAAACAAGATGACCAAAGAGACTAAAATATAATATAAACTGTAGAAGATAAGATGCACAGGAACAAATCATCTCCACAAGTCGAAATAAGGTGGTTGTGGGGAAAGTGGGGCTAAGAGGGGAATTCACCACACACAGGACTCCAGTATCAAAAGAATCAATCAGCTGCTCGAGATTGTAAATGCCAAATAAAAGAGTGCAGAAAAAGCGAAATATTCAAAAGAGAATGAACTAATCAAGAAAAAATTCAGTGAAAAAATGTAAAAATATTAATGAGAAACAACGAATAAACATCTCACACTCTGGGTAGAGAGTAGAGTTTCTTTCTCAATCACTTTCAGCGCCATTTAAGGGGGTGTGCGTCTGTGTGTGCGTGTGTCTGTGTGTGCGTGTCTCTGTGCGTGTGTGTGTGTGTGTGTCTCTGTGCGTGTGTGTGTGTGCAAGGGGCATAACCCGTTTCCCCGCCAGAACCACGCCGGCAAATGGAGTTTGATTTCTGACTGCAAGAGATTTGGGCGAAACCCTTTTCATCTGCTGTTTGCGCAGATAGTCAGGAAGTTCTTCGAGTTTATGTTTCGAATATCATTTGCATGATTGTCTGTGAATGCGGGCTTATACTCTTTGCGTGAGTTTTGTTTGTTGTCCTGCCCACCAAACCAGGGTCTCAAAATGGCAACACTTGTACTTGCTAGGACGACTAGTGACTGCTCAACGACTGCTCAACCCGTTGACTGTGTTGCTGGTGGGATGTAGCAAACAAAAAGACGAATGTCTCAACAACCCAGACTACAAATAAGTTTCTATTGGAAAACAGAAAATGTTGGTCACTGGCATCAAGCAAAACAGAGAATGTTTATATTATCCTGTCGCACGGTGTGAACTGGCCTTTAGCCTCATTTTATTGATACATGGACATACAACAGCATCCGGGACTTTGAGAGCGAGCAATGAGGACCAGTAGAGGACGGCCAGGGCGAAATAGAAAGAAGGACGAAGAGTTGGTAATCCTTTCGGTTCAATGAAACTGGACTGACATGAGTCATAATACATACAAACAATAATGGAGCCACTGGACCGTTGGATATTATACTTGATCGCGCGCATTACATGGAGAGAGGGAGGAGGGAAGCAGGAAATGAGGAGGGAATTACTTCCGCCGGGAGAGAAGGAGGAACCATGCTGACGAAGTGGGCGAACTGTGTTGTCACTCACCACGGGATCGTCGCCCACACAATCATGATTCTTACTTGTCTATGTTCCTCCTCCATTCCGAACCTCTTAATAGTTTTACACCAGGAGGAAGTCAAACCCTCCTCCCTCTCTCACTCACAGAACAGAGAGAGAGAAGGGGGTGGTTGACGAGAGAGATAAAGAGAGGAGGAGACAGATGCACCTGCGTCAGTCAAGCAAAACCACCGTGTGTGTCTGACATGCGCAGTCACACGTGATCAACAAGGGCACGCGCTGCAGTAAATCATCCTCCCGTCAGTACACGTGCACCTCCACAAGGTCTGACAGATGAATAACTCTCAACTTGGATTTTCTTGCCTTTAAAAACATTTGACACAGGACAGCCTGCCCTCATCCCCAGCGTGTCAGATGATGACCCCACTGACCCTTCCTCACTCTTCCTGCCTCCCTTTTCCATCTGTAGGGGCCTGCTCCCCTGCTCCCTGATTCCCCGTATTCACATCATGTGTTGAGGATTAGCTCCGTTATTTAGCCGCCCTTACATTTCCCTCCCTGCTCACGAGGTGCTGTCCCCTCATTAAGCACCATTGCACTCAAACAAAGAGGGACTCTCCACACAAAGAGTAACTTTAATTAATTAAAAAATTAAAGAAAGTGTTAATAGTGATCAAGCCCAATCTGAGAACACGCTGTCATGGAAAACAAAGATCAAAGACAAATATAAAAAAATAAAATAAAATATGGGGGGGGGGGGGGAGAGAGAATTTTATCGATAGTATGGTAACACCATTTCGAGCAAAAGTAAGGGTTAGCTTTTCAATCCTGACAAATGGATTCGAATCCCCTCCAAAACAGGTAAACCGCATAACAGAATGTCCCGGAAAAAAAAATTGTTCCTCCTCCTTCTGGTGTCAAGGAGCACTAAGACCTGCTTCCCTTCCTTCTCGCTCTTCTCATTTCAAGTGAGCAAGTTTGAGACAAAACACGATGAGAAGAGGCATAAAGAAAGAGAGAAGGGGGGAACATTGAATTGAGTTGAAGGTTGTTGTTAGTGTTAATTATGTGACAAGGAATGGCAGCAACAATGTTGTCACCGTCTCGGCTAGCCTTCGCAAGGAGACAACCACCTACACTTCTCCCCTTCTACCTCCCAACAGCCTCCACCACCCCATCTCCAACCTGCCGGGTGCCGGCGGTGATGTTATGGCGGCAGCGCCAATAAACGAGCGGGTAGCTCGTGCATGTTTGTCACAAGCGCACGCACGCGCTCCAACCACATCCGCCAGCTGACACGTGCCGTTATTTAAAAAATTTAGTCCCCGGGCTACTCTCCCGCCCCCTCCTCTTCCCCTTCGCTTCACACCGCCTAAAGAGATTTTCACACCTACAGGCGCCGGTGGGGTGCAGGGGAGGTCGGGATGGTGCCCTCAGTGTTCCCGGGATCCCTCCACCATCACCACCACTACCACCACCACCCCCAAGCCCCCTAGGTGTTTAGTGGAGCAGACAAAAGCCAGGGACACCTCACCGCGTGGCGATGCTCCGATTACTCACTGTCTCCTTTGATGGTGGCTGTTGGTGTGTCTTCCGGTAACAAGCACACGAGTTTTTGCAACTACCAACTTTTCTCCGAGTCCGGCTTGATGGACGAGTTGGTGTTTGCTCTCCTGTCCTCAGGGCCAGCCACACAGGCTGACACAGCAAAGTGCAGAAACCGAAAGGTGCACGGTCAAATCTCGAGACAGAACTGCTTAGAAATAATTATTTTCTGATACTACAACTTCCTTCGGCTGTCGACGAAAACCAGATCACGCCTTCCACCATCAGAATATTTCAGGTGTAAAAATATTATTTTTCTGTATTCCGAGACATCCTGCCATCTTGACACCCACCTCATCATTCTAAAACACTTTCAGTGTGTATAAACGGTTTGACAACAGCGCAGTCATCATCAACTGTAAATGTACTTCCATCGTTATTTATTATCTACATATTATTCTTCCTCCGACAGCCAGCATCAACACGAGGTCTGTCCTTGCCAGTCACAACGGCTCAAACGGATTGTTGTGTGGGTGTGCCTCTGGTGACACCG
Source organism: Pomacea canaliculata (assembly GCF_003073045.1). Taxonomy (NCBI): domain Eukaryota; kingdom Metazoa; phylum Mollusca; class Gastropoda; order Architaenioglossa; family Ampullariidae; genus Pomacea; species Pomacea canaliculata. The sequence goes on along the minus strand of NC_037594.1, from coordinate 1,670,551 downwards.
GCCCCCGTCTCCATTGTCCCCCACATCACGGGCCACCATGGCCTGGCCCTCCGCGCGCAAACACCACGGGGTCAAGGAGAGAAAACAATGGGGTCATGCTGTTTGCTCACCCTCCCGTCTCTACCTGCGCAAAGAAACCGCTAGGACAGCTCTCACTCGCAGGTTGTCTACCTTAGCTTACCTTCCGGACAAAAAAAATTGATCGTATATGTATTCAAATTTAAGCGAGAAATAAGCGGTAAATGTTGTTATTGTTTGTTTTTAACTCTCAAAACCACGGATAACTGAAAATATAGTCTCCCACACGTGGTTACAAAGTAAATTTTAGTCACTGCGCAGTTTGTAAGCCGAGGACTTTTGACCTTAGTTTCATATCTGACGAGTGGATTCAAATCTTTAAAGGGTAGAACGTGAGAAAGACGAGAACAGAAACACGAGAGAAGGTTGTTGCAGACCTCGAAAAAAATAAATAAACACGCATGAAGAAGGAGCGACACCAACTCACATGCTTGGATGAATGAAGTCTCCCACTCGCTGTATTTCAAATTTCAAATGTTTTAATTCAGTCTGGCACATTCAGGAGTACTTATTCTGTCAGATAATGATGATGGATGAGCACGATGAGGATGTTTCTCTGCAACCCTCGTTTCTCGTATCAGCTTGTGCTACAATGTTCGCAGCAGTTGCAACACTCGCGACACGGTCCTGTCGTAGTCGAAACTCGTGAAGACCAGCGGCGTCTTTTTTTTTTTTTGTGTGTGTGTTTACAGCTTAGTTTCATTTTGTTTTTGTTTTTTAACTACGGAAAAACGATTGAGCGACAAATCTGCTCGGAACGCATATGTCAAACATTTTATTAACATGACCGATGACTGTGCGTGCCTGTGGGAGCAAAGGACACAGTAGCTGACCACGTGATGCGACTCAGTCACGTGCACCCGAGCCCCTTTTACACGGAGGAGCCCCATGTGGTTCACACTTCGCCTCCCTTCTCCCTGCACTGCAGCCTTCCTTCCGCCCACAGCAAAGTTTTGTTGTGCAGCCTCCACCTCCTCCTTCTGCCTTCCCTCTCTCCACATCCCCATGTTTACACGTTCCCCTCTGGCACAGAGCAGCAAACCTGCTTGTAAATGACTTACAGGGCCCCTAGGGTCCGCGTGTTAAACTGCGCATGTCTGGGAAAGGTCCAGGGGAATCCCCTAGGGGAGGTTTACCAGAACAAAAGAAGGGGGCGGAGACAAACTGACGACACGATGAAAGTGTTATTTGTTTACACACACGCGCACGCATGCACGAACACGGGAGCAACAAGCACAGATGAGCGCACATCGATCTGCTGCCGGTGCGTCCCACGTGATCGTCCACTTCCTGTCACTCGCCAGGTCACGTGGCGGCCTTGGCCCCCGTCGGCTTTGAAGTCACACTCTCCAAATAAATCTTGGCGGCGGGGGCCCCTCGGCTCGGCTAGCCAGTTGTCAGCACCCAGGTCGGGTCGATGGTGATCAAAGGTTTCTCACGGGCCCACACCAACCCACAGTTGAGGTAAGGGCTGCTTACACACACGGACCTTTTTATACAGGAAATCAGGGTCTGTGGCTGGTGCGGGGGGCTGGGACGGTGGTGGTGGGGGGTGGATTTGGAAAAGAGGGTTCATGGGTTGTTCCGAGGCAAGTTTGTAGCAAGTCTACAGGGAATGCAGTTGGTTCCAGACATATCCGGCCTGTGGCTGAAAACCACCCTGCCCCATTAGCAGAAATAACTACCTGATTGATTAGGAAAGTAAGGTGAGGTTGTGCTCCATCCTTCTCTCTATCATCCCTCCTCCCACAGCGAACAGTTAGCAGACACAGATGTGACCTCTGACCTGTGCGGAACTATCGTGTCATGATCACGACTATTGGTATGTCAACCTCTTCTCTCGACTTCTAATGACAAAGGTCCCCGCCGTGCTGCTCACCTTCCACACCTGCGACTGTTAGAAACAGCTCAGCACGAGACTGTGAGGTTTGTTATGTCAAACCGCATCCTCGTGCTCCGAGTCTTGTTCCGCATCTTCAAAACATTGTCGGTTCTAACGGCGGTGTTTACCTGACCTTTCTTCACTTGCAGCCGGTGAGCAGGTCAGAAGCCAGCAGGATTGCAGTTTATTAATTCCCGGGAACAGAGACAGCCTGTACCCTCCGTGCGGCCAGCCAGCTGGACACTGGAATCTTGACCACCCCACAGAGAACACACACAGATGTGGACAGTGCTGTGTGTGCCTGCACGCGAGCAAACACCATCCAGGAAGAGGCTGGGCGGTCCAAAGGTGCGCCATCTGGCCAAGAGGAGGCAACTAAACGATCACACAGCGGGAGTTGTCTTTCGCCAGGGGACGTGCGGGGGTCAACTGGCTTCCAATATCTCCTCCTTAGAATGTTGTCAAAGACAAGGAGGGTGAAGTCCCGACAATTCACTGATTGGGGACCCGTCAGTTCAGTTTCTGCTTTTAATCATCAACATACCTTCACTTCCTCCAAGTCTCAATTTTTTTCTAACTTTACATTGCTGAATCATCAAAAGATCTGATAGTAATAATGACAAATATTACACGGACTTCAATTATTAGTATCTCCACTTACTTGCAAGACATATTTCATACCAAAATAATTTTATATCTGCATTCTTCTGGTGTGTTTTACCTGCAATGTTGTAACATGGCATCACTAACAACTAAAAAGTGTAGAAGGTACAGAAAATCTGTCTTTTACAAATATAATTTTTTAGGCAAAACAATTGCCAAAGAAAAAAAAAGTGTAAAATGTACTCGCTTGACACAAAAACTGCCGGAAACAAAAGAACATCTCTTCAACTAGTAACTCCCCTCGCCAAGAATCAGCCTTAACTGAAACCGCTTTTGGGAGTAAGAAAGCAACTTAATACGGGTCCAGATGACTATTGTTATCGCCCCGCGAGCAGCCCTTCAATTTTCCGGCGTCTGGGCCAAAAGATGCTTCTTGGACATCTGACAGCAAATAAAGCAAGGCGAAATTGCTGTGGGAATTGCCTGGGTCCCTCCCACAGTTTGTGTCCACGTTCTCCGGTGTCTCGCTGTCTCGCCTCCCACAAACAATCGCTGTGCGCAGGCGCACAAAGGACGAGGGGATGTTCGCGTTTCATCTTGCATCAGTTTGCAGCCCAGTCGTCTTAACCTCCGGCTCCTTGTCTATGTCATCTTGATGGTGCCGTGTTTTCCTGCGAAATCGGGTTCAATACACAAGTGATGGCATTTTTATTTTACCCAGCCACCCTCCCGTCTCTCGCCTTTGTCATTCATCTTGATAGTGCACTCAATATACGAATGGTGGTATTGACCTCGTTTGGGTTCCTGGCTCCCTCCTCCCATCCAGTCCTGGATTCAAAACTTGCTCCTCCATCACTTTCCCTGATCAACAGCTTCCCACCAAATCTTTCTCCAATGTTTCTCTTGGATTTTCAAAATATGTAAATCCTAATTTTATATCTTTTTCTTTTATCTGACCTCAAGTTAGTCTCTCAACGAGAACTGCTTGGCCTGAAAAGTGGATGAGGTGGGCGGATGCAGTCCTAAGACAAAGGCCTTTGTTGATCACCGGAAACCAGTCTGACATGTTCAACTAAATATTTATACCAAGATTTTTTTTCCAAAAGATGACTGGAACAATACTACGAAATTTGTATACAATGGATACATTCTTATCTCCCTTCAAAAGAATTCTTTCCTTCATTGTTGCCAAGTGCTTGAGCGTAGGCAGGCAGCAGTTCCGACATCAGGGGTTGGCAGCACTGGTTCAACCATTGGCAAAGTTGCTTACTTTCGCAACAGACACCTTTTGATACGGATTTTAAAGGGTGGAGGAGGGAAACATGTGACTGCATCAGTGTCGATAGATTATCATCGGAGACCTAAGCTACAATCACGATTCACGGGTCCGTCCCCTGGCTTATCGACCTCGCCACACTCGTGAGCGCCACTCACCCACCACACTCTCAGGGTGGCCCTACCCATACCTGCTCTGATAAACTAGGAAAGCTGAAACTATCAGGGTTACTGGGTGTGGGATTCTTACGCTTCCGGTGGTCTCTTCTTTTTTAACTTCAGATGCAAAACAAAAAAGGAAAAAAAAAACCAAAACACCGACATCCTTTGATCTCTGTCCGTATGTCTACAACCACGCTGAAGCTCGGGAAAAAAGAGAGAAGAGATTACTCTTTCCTTTCATGCTAGCATTGGATACTTATTTGATAAGATTGTTCCTTCCTTTTTCTCCGTTTGTATTTCGAATTTGAATTCATTCAAGCTGTCATCCGTTGGCTTGTAAATCAGAACTGTCACTCTTCGCCGCAGCTTCCCGCCGTCACCTTCGCGCGCTTGTCAGGTTCACTTCCGGTTTATCGTCAGGGTCGTGGAAAGTTCGCCATCTGTCGGCGCACACCCACATCAAGGGACGAATAACGGAAGTTCTCATCTCGACATGCTTGTCTTCACGGATTTTAGTTTCGCAACAAAAGGCTGCACATGCTTTCACTCAGCTTTTGTCGCCAGCTGTCCAGCTGTGCAGCTGTCCCCACAACCAACAGCGATTAACAACCAGTCAATGGATGAATAAACCGATGAATGTTGCGACACTAAAGTACATTATAAATTCTTTGTAGCAACTCGACCGCCGGCTGCAGCAACTCGCCCCGTTAATTGTGGTCCACTTCGGGTCACGATGGTGACATCTATCCGAGGCAAATTGACTTGTTCGAGATGGCCTCCAACACCTGAAGGGGAAATGTCCTCCCGCTGACAACCACAGTCGATCACCACGGAGGACTAAGCCACTGTCTGCAGAAGTTCATTCGCGGGTTGCGGTCAATCGTCGGGTGGACTGCGGAGGAAGCTAATACTTCACTCGGTGGACAACTCGTTCGCCGACTGGCAACTCGCCCACCAGCTCGTGCGATCTCTCCGATGCGTTTTGGATGAACTCTGCCGCCGCCGCGCTCGGAAAATTAAACTTCGATCTGCCCCGAGCACCCAGACGATGCTGCCATTCAAGCGAAACATGATGCCCTCCCCTCGCTCTCATAATGTTTCCCGACCTTTCCCGTTCTCCGTCAACGGGATGGCGCGCCAGTTATCTACCCTTGCTCGTGCTTAAAACTGTTTACCTTCCTCTCCACCTCATCTCTCTTCGGGCCGAGACCTGTCAACTCTATAACCATTCCATCGCCAGATTTTTTTTCTATAGACAGTAACTCAAGTGTCTCCTCCGCTGTTTCAGAGGTTCAAAACTGTTCAATAATGTCAATACTGTTCACACTGGAGGAGACAATCGCTTTAAAGTAGTGTTACAAACTCCGGGGACAGAACTCTCGGTAAGCTCGCCCTCAGACGTGTTGTGATATAATGAGAAAGTCCTTTTCAGTCCGGTCAGAACAAAGTGTGATGCATTCCCTCTATCATACACACTACCATCCAGCTCCTGGCAACATGTGGCAAGGCTGTGGCCAAGACATGACAAAAACCGATGGCATGGACTGAAATGAGTGTCATTCCCCGGAAATAAGAGGCTTGTTCTTGAATCCTCCAGGTGGACCCGGGCAGAGACTTGCCCTCGCTTCACAACTGCGACCCCTGGCGGTGGGCAAACTCATCGTTGTTGGCATCTGTCATCAAGTGCCATCAGCAAACTTCACCATCTGAATGGATCAGTCGTTGGTGAGATGACTACAGGAAGGAAGGGAGGTCCTAACCTCTACTGAGCACCAGGGTATCGGCCAGGCGATGATTGACTTTCTGGGGTCAAAGCAAGAGGAAGTCAAGGATCCAGACGCAGACTAACTCGGGGAGGACCAAAGGCTAACTTATCAAAAAGTTTCTGAGGAGGATAGCAACACTTGTCATGTACCACAGTCACAGACATTGCAGTGTATATGTATTGTCGTCATACATAAAGACAGACGATCTGTCTCCCTCATATTTTCACTACACTGTGCAAAATCAAACTCAAAAATAAATCCATGACAGGAACATATATATCTCTCTCTCGGCTGATTTAGACAGGTCTCCCCTGAATACGGAGTTTCATCTGATATCTGATGGTAACAGATGTACGTAGCCATGATAAATAAACAGGCTGATAAAAAAATATATATGTAATGGACTGGTTGCACATGTTTCTACAAAAACAAAAAACAAAAACAAATTTAGAAGCGTTCTTCAAACATCGATCCTATGCTATTTACAAATGTTGCACAAGCAAACACAAACAATTGTGTGTAATAAAAATAACTGTTTACGCCAGATTATTTTTTTTTTTAAATTATGAATTATGAAATTATTTCTTATGTATTTCTAAAAGATTATCTGAACAGACTTAACGCCTAAACGTGTTTGAGATTAAAGATATGTTGTGCAGCTGGCCTGCTCACTGAATACTTTACAATTACCTACCATGTCTGTACACAGGCCACAGGACATCATTAAAATGTAAGCACTCAGAATCGTTTTTCTCTCCTTCTTTCTTCACATCAATCCCTTGGTGTGACATTCCATGAGCCGCCACAGTGCTCGACCATTGCTGCCGGAGCTGATGAAACAACAGACGACTGTTGACGACGACTGCAGACGATGTAATCTGCCGCTGGACGGACAGCACCAGGCTCGCGGCTGTCGTACACCAAAGGACAGACGACAGCTGCTTCAGCCCACCCCACCCACCCCTCAAAGGGGGCAAGGCATCAGAACCCAGCAAAAACTTGAAGAAAAGCGAAAAGTCGTTTGTGAATGTGGATGTTTGGTTTGAGACCATGAGCCGTTGACAGCTACCGCAAATTTCTGTCTGTTGGGCGCACCTGTACATTTGTTTAACATGTATAATCACCACATTGCCACCCGGGGTGTTTAAATGTAGCTTTCTGTACAGCATTAGCCTCTGTTGCTGACCTTCAAGTTATTTAGAAAAGTTTCTGTTTACTATTGTAGGGAAGGAACTACTTATTCAAAAACTGAAAACTGTCGCTAAATAGTTTCATTTGGGATCGGCATGGAGTTAAACATTAATGATAAAATGTTTTGTCAACAGCAAAGCGCGCGGTTGTGCGGGTATCACCGTTAGCAGCCGCCGCAGGGCATGCTGGGCTCGCTGTCCTCCCTGTCGCGGTGCCAGGCTCCCTGGTCACGTGGGTGGCGATGGTGACGTGCAGGCGGCTGCAACACACGTTGTGTGACGTTGGGCTGTCGCTAATGTCGCTGGAGGAGCAGTGTACTACGACGACAGGAGGAGACAATGGAGCACGGACAGGGAGAGACCGGTGTTTGCAGGACTGAGACGCCTGTTTGTGCAAGAGGAGAGGGCGAAGGTTGTTGGGAGGGGTGTGTGGGGTGGATGGGTGAGTAGCAGTCGGTCGTGTCTACAAACGGATTGGGAGGCAGGCGGTGTCGCCTCAGCCCAAACACAAACTTCGGGCCGCTGAGACAACACTGGCTCTGAACAGGGAAATGGAGGAGGGGTCTCCTCTTCCCCCTTCATCCTCCCCCTCTCCCACGACCTATAGCAGCAGGACTGAAGACATCCTCCCTCGTCCTCTTCTTGCTGTCGTCTTCACACCAACTTTTGCACCCCACCGTGCACACCCAGCACTGCCACCCCGACATCTTTAACCCTTTTGCCCCAACCTGGTTCTTGGCAGTCACACTGCGCGCCAAGCTTTGAATTTAAAAAAATTGTGGGAAGTGTGTGACAACTTCCTGTACACTACACGACTTGTCTCGTTCACTGTGTTTGTGTTTGTGTGTGTGAACTTTCATGTTTTGTGAACAGTGTAAACATGCCCGCCAGCCGCATTACACCGCAGTGAGAGATCAATGCGCGATGTGAAGGAATTACAACTACAACAGAAACAGGAACAGGACACAGCAGCATCAAGACTTATTTACTTTTATCTGGATTTCAGTCAGATAAGTTCCAGTGATTCATTAATTGCAAATGATCGTCAAACATACATTCACTGCAGACTTTTGTCAAGAAAAAAACCCCACTGGACCCTCCACTGAGGGATGAAGGTTTACATTGTACAGCCGCCCTAGGGATTCTACTAAATTATATTGTGAATAATGGAATAACACAGTTCCTCGACTTACCCAGCAAGAAAAAGAAGCTTTGTTCTCTTTTGTTTTCTTTTTCTTCGACAAGAATAACTAGATACGACATCTTACAAAGAATGGTTGTCTACAGCAGTTATTTATCATGACAGCCTGTCATTGTGAGCGAGTCACATCTGACCACAATATTGTTTAAAGCGAGCACAAAGCAGTTGACCATGCGCGTGCTTGCAGGAAATTTAAAAAAAACTGTTGGTCAGAACAAAAAGACAAATGCTATATTTAGCCTGAATACCCCCATGGGATGGAGGAACGTGACTATGGAAGATAGGTAATTCTCTCTTCCTCGCAGGGAATTGTGGGTAATCTGAATACACTGTCCACCACAAACACCCGGCCTGACAGTAAATCCCTCGGAAAACAACCGTAGCCTTATCAGCAGTGTAGTCACGCTGGATCAGATCATGTCATCCCGGACAGAATCACGAGGATGGTGGCCTGCATTGTCCCCTTCCCTCCCTCACCCCCACAAGACACTCGTCCACACCTGCCGACCCCGGCGGGGGAGGGAGAATCTTGAAATATATCTCAGACAAAAAACAGATGTCAAAACACCTGGGAAAAAAATTCATTTATTTAATCGATGGCTCCTTCTTGAGATAGACTGTGGCGCTTTTATTCATTGTTTGCTCTTTCCTTCTTTCTTCTTAGGGACAGACATGCGTGAGACGACAAAGTGGCAGGCTTGGTTGTTTGAGGAGTTGAGAGTTGTTTTTTTTTTATCAGCTACATCACACATCACAAACTATTTTTACCTGCAGAATTAGTGTTAAATCACCTATTTCAAAGGGGTATATGTGACTTACGCATATCACACGAACGCACAGACTCATGCATGTACACGAGCGATGAAGTTCCCGATGGTAGGAATGCAGCCCCACCAGACTCCTCAGCCTGTGAAGGAGGCTTCCCACACACCTCCACGATCTCGCACAGTCTCGCCATGGGAGGAACACCAAACGCGAAATGTTTGCGGGTCACTTCCGCCGCCAGGCCTCCCAACAGATGGCAGCAGCAGCAGCAGACCTTCCTGCCGTCCGAGGCCTTCCGCTGCTTATCGAAGACAGCTGCAGAGGCCAGAAAACAGCTTTCCTGACGATTCGACGACAAAGCGGAGAATTTGGTTCCCCATCCCCTTGCTCCCCTCCCTTCTTTGTCCCTTGACAGGATTTCCTCGTCGTCCTCGTGCTTCCTCTTGAAGCAAATATGGTCACTGGTCCTTCCCACGCCGAGCGCTCGTGTCTTGTTTGACAAACCTGCCCTCGCCAACCAGAAACACAGGACACGTGGAGACAAGGAACCACATGAGGGTCTGGGTGTCGGGGGGAGATTCCTCTAACTATTGGTTGAGTTTTCTATGGTGCGTGGCTATACTCTGCTTGAAAACCTTTCTTTAAGTTGTGACCGACAGGACGAAGGTGATGTCTATATTGTATACAGGTATCCAATGTCGCTGGATGGATTAATTTTAGTACCTGAGCTCGTATATTAAAATAAGAAAACTATTTTGTTTAACAGAACAAACAGAAAACACACCCACAAAAAAAGAGTCCATTGCTTGTTGGAAGTCGTCTGGTCTTACCGGAACGGCCGCTACTGAGTGAAGTCGTCCGATGTTAGGACAACTCGCCCACGGATTTCCTCCCAACACCTCCCACCCTATAAAATGTCTGAGCTTTTCTCCCTTTTCCCCCGTAATCACCTCAAGGTGGATGCACTTTGCTACTAAAACCAACAACTCCCTCTTTGCGGTAACTCACCTGGAAGACTCAAGTGTTTACCTGTTTGCCGATTCCTGAATTTTCTCCAGAATAAATTCTCCTTCCAACCCAAATCCTCTTCTCCGGTCCCTCATCTCGTTCTCGCCCCTTTAAGACCGCTTTCAATATGCTAGTAGATTCTAGAAGGAGAAGCAGGAAAGGGTATCGACTCAATTTTTTTTTATCTCACCTCAAGATGTTACGAATGGGGAGGAAAAAAACCCTTCGTGCACCTGTCACACCTGCATCGTATCAGTCCTCTCGACAGGTAACGTCAACTGCGGGAAGCAGCGCAGATCGATGTTGGCAAAAAAGAAAAAGAAAGCATCAAAGACAAGTAAACTTTGTGATCAATACCGCGGAAATTGCTCTGCAAACACTCCGCGTCTTGACACGAACCTGCGCCATTAATCAATTCCTCGCCCTCGTCATTCAGTTACATCGCCGGCACCAGAACACCTTCGTGATCACGTGATCACAGACACTTTTCTTTCAAGATGTTTTGTATAGTTTGTGTAAGTGTTCGCCATCCGCGTTCTGATTATAGCATTAAACTTTCCTTTTTATTTATGGTTGCTGTTGTTGCTGTTGTTGTTGATCCGCTCATATGGAGCACGTGACCAGTGACCTTTCTCCGAGATGAACAAGGAAAAAAATGAGAAACAAATGTTTTTGTATGTGCTTTGTTTTGGTTCAGTGATGGACAGATAGGAAAAGCGACAAGATGCTCCCCGCACCTGCACCTGCGCGTGCTTCTGTCGGTTGATGAAGACAGACTACACGTGACAAGTGATGGCATGCACTTTGTGCACCAATCGCCCTTGGGGTGCTTGCTACATTTCCATGTCACTTATCAAATGAGGGAAGTTCGGTAGGCTGAAAAAACAGGAAAACAAAATACGAACCTGATCCAAACATCTGCAGTCATCAAGCTGGTCATGTGGCGCGAATACATAAATAAATAATTAAACACGAGAAGATGAAGTCCGGTGTTGTGGCCTCACAACCCACTGCTACACAGAAACTGTTATCATCATCGTCAAAAGTGCCCTGTCCCCTCGCGAAAAATGTTTAATTTAATAATCGTTCTTAAAAAAAAACTGTAAATAGTCTAGTATCACACTTTACACAAAAATCCAGGTCTTACATTTATTTTTCTGTAACCAAAGACCGAACAGGTTAAAACAGAGCGCGATGTAATTTATTATATTCACAGACATGACAGAGTGTGTGTATGTATATGTGTGTGCAGACCGCCGTGAAAATTAAGTTGTATTAATCCTATCGTGTATTAACCATCACATCTCTTTATTAGACCACCCAGCCCTTGGGCCACCCAGTTCCACTGACAGAAGTGACTGCAAAACTATGTAAAGAGAATTGCATACAACTCGCGAAAGTTTGGTCGCAAAGTGGTCGTGGGGTCGATGGTGTAGAATAAAAAAAAATAATTAAGGCAAAGCCGGATGTCAGCTTTTCTTACGGGAGAGCAATGGTCTGCCTTTTGTGACAAAACAGTAAACAAAAACAAAAAAACCCAAACATTTATTTATATATATCTAAACTCGACGACAAAATAACACGGACGACAACAATCTCCCTCGACAAACATTCACGTCTCTGCAAGTGTTGAATCGATGTGCCCGCGCTTTTTTTTTTTTTTTTTAAAGTCATCCTCCCCCACTCAGCCCTACCCCTCCAACGGCGCCTGTCTGTTGTTGAGACGATGACAGGGGTTACCTACAACTGCAGCTCCATCGTCTGCACGTACCGCAGTCTGGCGGCTGAAGAGACGAGCAAAGAGCATCCTCCTGTCAGGGGCGAGCACTCACAAGATTTCTGCCGGATACGAGCGACAGACAGGATGTCGCAAAAGTGAAAATAAATTTTGTTGCTAACATCCGCGTGATGCAGGGCTCGTGCCTCGTGACTCACTGACCTTTCTCTCTCTCTCAAAGTTTCCACATCTTTCAGCCGACATTTCATGTGAAATTGTCTCCCTGCAATTACTTTCACAATGAAAACATTTTGTCTGTAACAAGCTGTTTTCAAAGACCGAATCTTCTAGAACTTGTCTGAATGTGTTTAGAAACTGTCTCTACCCTCCTCACAACCCTCCAGCCTGTGGTATACCCTGACTTCCGTACCCTGTCTGTAGTAATGAGCAGGGTAAAGAGGTCCGCGATGGCTCAGCTGCGTGGTAATGATCAACGCATCGATCGCAGAATGATGCTCACAGGCACAAACCTTTCATTGAAATATGGACACGATGGATTTTGTTCCCCAGTTTTTGTTATTTATTAGTATATATTTGTTTTACCTATGTTTCTTTTCGTTCTAAAGAATCAGTCTGTTATATTAAAAAAAAAGCAATCGCATAACCCTCGCCGTTTCACAAAAAAAGCAATGTACACACTAAAAACAACAATCAACTAATCACAAGTAATCTTCCGGAAGCTTGTGAACTCATTCTGGTTTTCAAACATTCTACATGCAACTCAATAAGCAGCAAAAACAAAAGACTTCTATCACATCGTTCTATGACTAGTGTGGAAAGGAGCATTTACAGCCTGCATTACAGTTTTGCAAATAAATTGCGCACTAGGAGCAGCTACTTCGACATCTCTCTCATCTCCCATGGACTATGTAAATTTGTCTTTTTTGTGCAAAACGCCATCAGCCTGCCTACAGGACTGGAGTATGTTGCTATAATTATTATAAGTTCACTGTACTAACGACCATCATAACCATCCTCTGATTGCGGTGTTTAGCAAAGACAACAGATCCACTTGGCATTGAAGATCAAATTATTTACTGACATTCGGTGTAAGCTTTTGGTATAATAAATTTGAGTAAATAATCTTTTATCGAAATCGATAAACAAAGCAATTTTTTTCCTAAAAGAAGGAAGAAGTTTACATGTAGCGGCAGCAAAGTTTGGGTGGAATTGTAACTTTAATAGAACAGTTCTGTGTTCACGTGCGTGCGGGTGAGTGCATGTGAGAGACTGTTCCCTAGACTGAAACAAACAAAATAAAGTAAAAATCTCACCTCTAGAAGGCTCGGGTAAAATCCTCAGATACAAGTACTCCGGGTACAATCACAGTAACTCCTAGGCTGAGCACACCACACTGTAGTCAGGCATCAATCACAACCACCATAACCGTATCAAACAAGATGTGGGACTCGATGCCGTTGGAGGAACAGCTTTGGCTCTGAACACCGTTCCGCAAGAGGCCACCGGCGGCTGTTCACAGAGCGGGGTGGTGGTGGTGGTGGTGGGGTGGGGTGGGCGCCTGGCGGGAGACTTCACGGTGGCTCAGTGGTTCGATAGGCCTGGAGAGACGCGAGAGAGCAAGCGAGTGGCGCAATGCTCCCGACGAGAGCCCGACTTCATTCAAGCTCGAGCCCACCTGGTCGTCTGCTAACCAACGTCATCAAACATTGACGCACCTGGCGTCATCTTCAGGTACTTCCACCCAAACGATTGCAATAACCAGCGGCTGACTGCAGGAGGGGGGTTCACGCGCTTCCCCCTCACAAATTTGCTGTTACATCAGCAGTTCCACCTCCCACCCACACTTCCCTCGTTACTTCTCGTGCACACGCAGTCTCCGCCCCCCGCGACGCCTCCAGCTCCTAAGTGACTTGCCTTTTCTCTCACACCCAGCGGATCCTCAGTTACCAAGTGCTTGTCAAAAGCTAACAGGCAGGAGCTGCCGGGTGTCTCTAGCAACGCACACCCGAGATCAACTCAGCGTAGAACAAGAGTATGTTGTTTGTGTACACGGTGTTTGCAGGATGGTTGTTGTTGTTGTTGTTGTTGACACCTGCAATAGGTACGAAATGGTCTGTACATCCAGCAAGTGTTCAAACTGTTTGTCACACACTCGGTTGCCAGAACAGCTCCAAGCTTGGGGATGACACAGTGTCAGACACGAACACACACCTCACACACGAGAAGTGACGAATGTCCGAACTCACAGGCGTCCGACAGCAGAATGTTGTCACTCGCTCACGTGGCACGAAGGACAGAAGCAGGAAAGAGGCTAGGACTCCATCTTTGTCTACTTTAGAGACTATTCAACAAAGGGACAGTCGAGGGGAGAAGTAGTTAGCCAAGCGTGTAATTGTCAGGTAAGCACACGATTATAAGTAAGGGGCACTGCTCCTTCCCTAACTACCGAGAGTCTGTTGTGGTCGGCACAATGATTCATCACAGGTCACAATCCTAGTTAAATGAAGCGGGTTCACATAACAGGATGTCTACGCTGACCTCTGGTTGTAACGGTTCTCCGAAGATGCGGTGTCAAAGACTTGTTTGTCCTTTGGGATTACAAGGGAGGAAAACTTGAGGGACAGGGCCGGGGGGTGACACGTAGACCTACATGGACAACAGCAGAAACCCTTTGGGCGCCAAGTGTGGGGGAGAGAGCGAGGTGGTAGTCTTCTCGCCAGAGAGCTCGATGTTTTCAAAATGTTTTGTCTTCCTCTTGCTTCCCTCCCCCCTCTCACTCACACCCCCTTCCCCCACCGTCACTCACGACTCGTCGCACTCGGCGCTGGCCCCGCCCCCGGGCCTCCCTCCCCTCTCCGCTCAGCACGGGCGCGATGGCAAATCACGTGGTGTGATGGACAACGTGGAGACAAACGGCGACGGCGGTTGGCTGAAAGAGGGCAAAGCCACGCCCACCCAATTAGCGCGCAAAATGGGCGCGCGCGGGGACGTGGCGGTAAGCCGGTTTGATGAGGCAGGGCTAATCATAGTCGGCGTTAATTCATTTCTCTACAACACGCGCGTCTCTCGCTTCTTTTCACTTTTCCTCCCTGTTTCCTTCACTAGAGATTACCTGTCGCCAGGCAGGTAGATTAATGAGACAGTTAATGAAATTTTAAAGTAACTGAGTTAACCGCGGTGGCGGAATTGCGAGCAGTTTCCACTCCTGTCAAAGAAGTCTCGAGCTATTTCTGTCAGTTATGCTAAAGACACCTAATACTTTAACGAGTTCGCTAAGAAATTTGTTTTCTCGCGCGCGCGCCATCGGCTGTAGACGCGAGGATAAAATTGCGAAATAAGCGCGAGCCATGGCAGTGCCTGTCACGTGACATCTCGCGCAATGATACTAAACCCCGACAGGTTGTGCGTTGTTGTTGTTATTTACTCACTTGACCAAGTCTGTTCTTAGTGGTGATGATGATGACATTCTGTCTGTCTAAAATTGTGTTCTCAGCGACAGCAACTACCTCCTCTACGATGCCAGCGAGCGCTGCACCACGGCACTAGTCCTCGCTGCGGCGACATCTGCTGACGACCGAGCGCGTGTTGCTGACGTGTGTTTACCACGAACAGGTGACGAGGCGCATCTACTCACCTTGCACGTGCCGACCGGTTACCGAGCACACGTGACCAGCTCCACACCTACAATTTGTCCACCAAAAAAGGGGGAATCACACTTAAAATTTACACAGCGAACATAATACAAAGTTAAAATCGATTAAATAAGTAAGGACTATATTATTGGCACCCAGTCATCACAACTATACTACAGATGATATTTATTGTCTTACTGACTGCTCTGTACCCCGCGAGTTTGGATCATCGATTATAAAGATGATGTGGAGGGAACATGTCCATTCTCAACCTTCTGTGAGTCCAGGGGAGGAATTTCTCGAGCTCGTGAAAGCTCGCGCACTGCTGTGTTAATGGCGGCCTGGAGGTGGGAATCCTCCTTTCTCCCAGAAGTCACCACGGCGAGAAGCCTGCAACCAGAATTCTCAGTTTACACGTTTTTACCATCGTCTTGAGATCGAATCCCTGACATCCACGTGCACTTAATCCTAAAAATTGAGATTTCGGTAACCTTTGTCAAGTTTGTAGTAACACTGAAGTCAGATTTTTAAAGTCGCACTGACAGTTGAAATGTCAGCTAAGGGGTTTGGGGGAGGATTTGTCAGAAAGTTGTCCATTCAAACTAATCTTTTAGCAGTAAACTGAAATGTAGTCACTGCCACTAACTTTGTGGAGGATACTCAGTGGTTGTCGGAATGCGTGTGTGTGTCGAGGGGGGGATTATTTTTGTTGTTGACCGTTCACTTGTAAACATGGGCTCAAGCATTCAGATACCAACTACACTAGGGTCACACATCAGGATTATCTCTCCCCTTCCCACCCGGCTCTCTTTTTCTCTTTCTTTCCCTCGCTCAGCAGTTTCGATGAGAATGGGGTTGGGGTCAGGTTCTCCTCATCTCGTCGACAGATGCTTTCATTTCTGTGAGGACAATGCGACAAAGGATACCCGACAATCATCAGGCAAGACAATCCTCCACATAACAGGCGCCATGTTGAATAAAAAAACTAAGCCGAGCTTTTGTGTGCCTTTCTTCTGTTTGTTTTATATTCTTCTCCGCCTTCAGATAGTCTTTATTATCCTGCTAAATGTCACTGGATGGTCGGCCCACACATTAATCATCACCCAGTACCCGATGTAGGTGAGCATCGAATTACTAAGTCAACTGCTCACTCCTTCCTGGATTTGATTCATTTCCTCCGTCTCCGTAAGTTAGTTTTTTAAAGCCCTCTCAGTCGTCAACAAATTATTCATCTGTGAGCTGAATTTGTGTCGCTGCCGGTTTTTTTCTTTCTTACTGTTTGTGTGGCCGGTGATAGAGAGAAAGATCATGTGTCGAGGCGGTCACAAGCCGTTGGCATCGGAGTCTTGGGGCGGATCGCAGTGTCACCTGCCGCCGCCTGCGCATTCTGTGAACATGAACAGGGTTTGCTGGCACTGTATTCAAGTGATGTCATCGGAAATAACGGCTGCTTTCACGCTTCGTGGTTGTAGTGTTAACTGGACAAGTTATTCACACTTCTCGCCTTTCTTTTCTTGTCCGTCCTTTCTTCTCCTCTTTCTCTGTTTATTTGTTGATGTGTGTGTGTGTAATTTTGTCTTTGCAGGTGTTTCGCTGTGTCTGTATCGAGGGCAACCAGAGGGAAAATTTGAACAGAATGTGAATCAACCAATCAGGACATTTCTGACATCACGGTTTGGACTTCATTTCATTCACTGCGATGTTGAATCAATGCTCACTGCACTCTAAAGGCGATTTTATTTTGAATTATTCAGTTTCTTCCAGTGACACATGGTGTACAGTGATTGTCCCCTGCTTATATTTGTATGACAAGACTACCTCTCTACAAGTCCGTGCTTGCATCGGACAACGACCACATTTTCCCATGGTTGTCTTTCCTGATGGTCTCTTCCCAGCTATAGGTTGCCTCCCTTTCCTCTCCCCGCTTCTTGTCTCCAATCTCCGCATTAGAGTGGCCCGAAGAAGGGGCAGATTATTCCCTGGTAATTTCTTCTGACATCGGCTGTAGCTTGTCAGGGAAGCTTTTCTGTGGCTTCCTCCTCGACATCCTTCGCCCAGGTCCCCATCTGAATGATGGAGGGTCTGGACATGTAAACGTTCGTCCACATATCAACGTCTCTTGCTTGGAGGCATTCGTCTAACGAGAGTAATTTTCTGTTCTCTTCTTGTTTCCTCCAGTTTCTTGCCAGTTGATCTTTGCTGCTTCTTCTCGACCGGTACTGTCTTGTCCTCCGACAAGATAATTAGGTGTCCATTGTACGGTAGGCAGAGACAGTCACATTTTTATATTCCTTTAAGTCTCTAGACGATTAAAGGAGAATCATCAGACCTCAGACATGTTCAAATATATTTTTGCTCAGAACAAGAATTTATTTTCTTGCCAGTCAGATATAATTTTACTTTCAAATAAAGTTTCTGATAAAACTATCTCCCTATATGATTGCGGCAAACGTTTGCACTTATTGTGTAATCAGGTTTAGGGAGTAATGATAATCAAAAAAAGTTTACCGTCCTCCTCCAAAAGACAAAAAAAGACAGAAAGAAAGAGAGAGAAAGACAAAAAAGTAAACGGAGCGATCAGCGAAAGAACTCATGAAAGGCGCGGCATGAAAGAGACAGTTTTATATTAGCAATGATGAGTGATGCCCTGCAGGGAGCATGCACCACAGCGCAGGTCATAAATGTCACGTGATTTGAATCGGTGGGGCTGCGATTGGCCGCCATGATACCTCGTTCTATTTACTTAGAGCTGCGAGTTAAATTTGCATTTATGTCCACCACCGTTTGCCATACTATTAACAGACTTCTTTCTGGCGGCTGCAGTCCATCTAACTCCTGTCAGTCACAAGAGGCAAGTGATGCAGGGCTTTCATCTCCTCATTGCCTCGCCCGAGTTTGCCCGGCTGATAAAGTGGTCTTACTTTCCAGCGATCATCTTTGATTTTTTACTTTCGGCATTAAGAGGTCTTTTATCGGAGTGGAAACGTCCATCAGGCTTTGGTTTAGTCCCATGGCTCCCCCCGCCTCCCATCTCCACCACATCTCCACTTCTATCACTCCCTGCGGGCAAAGGTCGCCTGATTTCCACCTCCCTTCTTCTCTTTTTCCTACTTTTCTTTCTTGCTCATCGCTTTTCCTAGACCTCCCTTTTCTTTCCTAACTCTCCCTGTTCCATATTTCCGAGAGTGGTCGTTTTTCATTTTCTTCCTTCGTTCTTCTTTCTCTCTGCCTTTCTCTCTCTCTCTGTGCACGCGAGTGCCTGCGTTTGTATGTTCGTGTCTCTTTGTAAGTCTCTGTTCCTGTGCGTGCATGCGTGCGTGCGAGCGTTTGTTTCTTTATTGTCTATCTGTCTGATGTTTCCTATCATTCTTTCATAATTTCCTCTCACCCCTCCACTTTTCTGATGGGAGAACATAGTTTTTAGTCTTTGTTTGTTCCCCACTTTTATTGTTTGTAACAATGCGATAATAAATGTGTTTTCCTCGTTCCTTGATGTTGATTATGATTAAATCCTGAAAAAAATTTAATCAGTACTAAGCAGTGAATTAATAATTTTTAATAACAAATTATTCATTGATGTATCAACAATACTGCTGGATTGAGGTCGGAACATCCAAACATGGGATCACGTGCACTCTGACCTCCTAACCCTGAGTAAAAAATCGAGCGATCGATTTTCTCCGCGGCAGAGAGTAGCGGACGGAGCCTCGCATGGTGTACTTTGACCCCGCGTTGTCTTCTGTCGAAACACAAGGCGATGGACAGCCGCAGCATCGAAATCAGAAACAGACCCGCAGTCGAAAGGCTATTATTAGGTGTTCTGGAATTTTCTTGATCCTAAAGAAAAAAAACATGTCGGGACAAAAGATGGGTTTTCCATTGCCGGACAAGGGGACATAACAAGAGAGTCGCTTGCTTCCCTTGATGCATCACGTGCACGGTGTCTGGTGTCCACTTGACTTCCTGTTACCATGGAGACAGCCTTTGTCTTGAAAGGACTTCCGGCTGGAGCAGAGGTCACAGGTCAGCCCTGACGTGCAACGTTCGCTGTTTTTTCTCAACTCTCGTTCGCCACATATTAATTAATCGTTCGCAAGATCGTCTAGCTATCCTCGTTTGATGTTACTGGTCTGTCCAGTTACTTTTTTAAATTGATTTTGTTTGAATGGAAGATAAAAAAGAAAATGAAGGCAAAGTGGGAATCGAAGGGACAGAAAGCTTGTTGGTGGGAACTGTATCGTTCAGAACAATCTTCCTGTCTTGTTGGCATGGTGGATCGTTCTTGCGACTGAGGGCAACTGATGACAGGTGAGTGGAACTGACGGAAACTGATGACTAAGGAGTTGAACATATGACTGGTGAGTGGTGATGTGACTGCAGGACATACTATATTCGTAAGTCGCTATAAAGTGGAGGTTCGAGTCTTTAGACTAGTTCTCCTCATTCTGTCAATCAGATTAAGATTACAACTTTTTCTTTGTTCGGCAAGACACAATGTATCAATCAGTTCATCAACCAGTCAGTCATTCAGTCTCTATAATAAATATTTCATACACCGTTATTAATGAAACAGTGAAAACAAAAACACAAAGAAATAGAAAGGACATGATGAAGAACTTTTGATTGAATGTTCACTGTGTCAAGTACTAGTCAGCACTATCAGTATCCGTTTACCAGTCAATTTTTTTTCATTGCTGCGGTAGTTCGTCAAAGAACCGCAAATCTTGCAAAGACGGAAGTCTTGTACAGTTATGTCCCCCTGCCATGACTAACTCCTCATGTCCTGCGCTGTGGTCAAATAAGTTTTCCTCACCCGTGTCTGCGTGTGACGTGTCGGAAGCCCGGTAATGTCGTTGTCAGCACCCAGTGAGTCACACACACGAGCTGCAGCATGCTCCCCACCCTCCCCACCCTCCCCACTCCTCCCCACCCACGTGCAAGCGCGTGCAGACTGTTGGTAAGAGAGTGGGGCGAGTGGTGAAGGTCGTCTGCCAACTGACGACAAAGGATGTTGCAGCAGTTTGATATGTACTTCTGTAGGGTCCTGGGTCTTGTTTTGCAACTTTTTGAGACTTTTGTGACTTTTGTGAAATCTTTTGTTAGTTTGCAAACTATTTTGTTGTGAACGCTTGCTGCAAAAGCTGTTCGGATGTTGCCTAATGCTCGGTATGTTTGGTAAGCTGGTCACGTGGTTTGTTGTTTAAGTGTTAGGTGATCGGTCATGCTTGACTCATGCTAGGAAGACTGAATTTCAGAAATCCACGGAACCAAACTTCAGGGTTTGTTGTCCTGTGCTAGGCCTTGGATAGTACACACGTGGCTACAACCAAACTGTCGGAGCACGCGCGCACACACATGGAGAGACAGAGGGAAAGGCGAACTGAAAAACGGAGAGAAACCTTCAACTTCCGAATCATAGCTACTACTATCTACAAAGCCACTTCCGGTGACGACTGCTGAGATTGTTTTTTAAATTTGAGTGGGTTGAAGGGCTTCCGATTCCTCGTTCTGGAGTAATCCAAACTAACCTGAGGAGTCAACTACACATCATATGCTCGCCTTTCTCTCGGTGTTTGGCACAGCGCGCGCCGTGTGATGCCAAATCCCGGCAGTTAAAATCCTTCTTCGCTCTTTAAATAACGCACGTACGGGGTCTAAAAAGTTCATCTTCCCCTAATCTCCTCTTCCCAGGGGACAGAATCGGCAACAACACGAACTTTTGCTTCAAAAACATGCCTCTAAGCGCTGGCGCTGCTGCAAGCCTGATGGTGAGCAGTCTTCAGGCATGTTCCGCAAACAGCCATCACTGTTCCTCCTCCTCCTCTCTCCTTTCTTCACCCTTCCGCATCCCTCTCCCTTCGAGACATCGTCCCAAGGAGGAATACAGTAGCAAACGATGTATTCAAATTTCGGCTAAGACTTAGGATTGGAGAAAGTGGTCGAAAGGGAAAGATAGGAAGAAACTAGTTTCTTCTGAGGGGAAACAATATGGCGGTCATCAACGAGTATACAGTTTTGTCGCCATTCAATGGATGTAAATTATAGCTGCTGTAGTGGTGGGTGGCTGAAGGAAGAAATAAGAAAATGAAAGCGTGGACTGGCCGCCAGATGGGGAATCTACGCAGGTAGGTCCCACACATTGAGCTTCTTACTTTTGATCACTGCCCCCTACGACTGGTCGCAGGTAAGGGACGGAGAGAAAGCTTTAGTGATTGGCTAGAACAGTAAGTATATTGTGAATTATATACTGATTAGTGCACCATGCAGTAAATAGTTCGCCTAACGGTAAGGAGTGGACAGGTGAGGCGATGTCTTCTACAGACAAATGATGTTGAGTCAGTTGGTTTGATTCCTCCTCCCCGCCCTTCCCTTCACCGTGCTGCCTGTCTGCTGCTTTACTTCCAGAGTCTCGACAGTGTTCGGGTCTCCATTAAAATACTGTTGTAGGACCGACAGTCTGCGAGTCGTCAAAGTGCAACTACTCAGCAAAAATAACTTTGAGAAATGGTTGCGAGCTGCATCACATCTCTGAGGTCCGGGTCCCTGCCACGACACCCAGCGAGGCCTACAGTCTCCTGCGCTCAGCCGAGAGCGCCACCTAGGTTAGCGCAGCAGCGCCACTTGTTTCCGGCTCACGTGACTCGGCGGGATGTGACGGCTCGTCTATAGTTTACCGACGCCCCTCTGCCGGCCCCCCAAGATCAAAGGGCAACACGTAGCTGCCCTCCCTTGCACCTGTGTCTTCCTCCGGGGATGTGCAGAGTCAACATGGCGCGCACCGCCAGCACGTAGGGGTACGCCCCACAGGTAACACGCTCATGTACCTGTCAGCCTGGGCCGTACCCAGGTACCGGGGATGTGCGAGAGGGCGAACAAGGCGAATCAAAGGATGACACGCGGAGTTTGCCGAGCTTAGCACGCGCTGCTTGGTGGGGCGGGAGGGACCAACACTTACAACGCAGAGTTATCCTTGTGTTGTTTTTAATGGACTTGTTAATTTGGGGTGTAGGTGTAGGGAGGTGTGACCTTTACACTGGACTGGGGTTACGTGAATATTGCTGTGACGTAACTTGTCCTCGACAAGCAATGAACAAGGCTGTCTGTCAATATTTCAGTCCTGTTTCCGCCCTTCTTTATCTTTCTTTCTCTTTCTCGTGGACACCGAATCCAAGAACAGAAATGACAGCAGAATGAATTAAAATATTTTGAAAAACATCACCACTGATAACACCAGTTTCAGTTTTCATTTAAAAACAGTTACCAGCATCCAGTTCCGCTCACAATATTTCCTCCTTTCTGTCCGTGTTTCAGGCGGGAGAACTCGACACACGCTCCTCCTCAGGCCTCACTGTTTAGAATTGTCTGCCCCTTTCTGTGTACGTTGGAAGCCTTCAAGTCCGGCCTCACACCCCAGTTCTTCATGAAATATCTTACATAATCAAAAGTACTGGTCCGCGCAATCCCAACCGTTCAGTCTCGCTTACCATTTGTATGTTAGGTTCTGGAGAAAGTAGTTCTTGAGCAGTCGCTGTCCTATCTTCACCCCCCACTTCCTCTTGTGTTTCTTGTATGGTTGACTGTCAGTTGTAGTCTTTCGTGTGCAGTGCATTGACCTCGCATCCACACTGGGAAATACGTATCATCATCATCATCATCGTCATCATCAAAACAGAAGCTGCCGTCACACCAGCCAGCAAAGTGCAATGTCGCAGGAGCAGCCCTCGGATGTTGTTGCACAGCTGTACACAATTACTGTCACATGTCACATGTTCCCCTATATTTTGCCCTTCTGCTGCCCAACCGTCTGGTTGTTCTCAGCCTCGAACTCTGACTGTATCACGCCATTGTGCGTAAGACACAAAAGCCTCGACTCCCAACGACCGAGACCCACGAGCCTCTTTTTGGCATTAAAAATGGCGGCGCGTGAGTAGTTGGTAACAGCAACCTTTGGACCAACATTTTCAAGATGGCACAAGCCAGGAGTACAAAGAGAGGTCACCAGGAACCGTCGCTGGAAACGTCTGTTAGTCGTCATCGTGTTGTGACCACCCCCCGGCCTGTCGGGGGGACGAGGTCCTGTTACTGATGTGGAAGCAGGCTCCAGACGGCGGATGCGACAGATGTGGGCAATCACAGGCTGCCAAGGTGAGTTGTAACACGAGACCTGTCACGAGGCCTAACAACAGACCTGTCACAGATGTAACAACAGCCCCTGTCTGGTGTAGCAGGGACCAGCAGAAGCTGAGGCAACAGGATGGCTACCATCGCCGAATCCCACGTCGCACGAGCCTTCAACGAGAGCCGTGTCAAAGGTCACATTTATATTCATTACAGGTAAGGCGATAGGGAGAGGCACCGGCACAGGATCAAGCGATTAGGTCTCGGTCCCCACCCGACCCCTGAGACACAATGGTACCTGTCACTAAAGGTCCTACTTACCAGCTTCGCTCGTAAACCGATCTCACAGCGCATGCGTCACGTGCCCGCGAGTCTACATCGTACGGTGTGACGAACGCGAGGGTTCGGGTGACGTGATACTGTCGTTACTTTGTACGGGTATGGATTGCGTTACCGGGCGGGTACCCGACGGGAAATCGGCTCAGGTGGATTCCTCCGCGATACAAGAGTAAAGCCCTCAAATTAACAAAGGAGATTATTCCTCTGCTCGGCAATATGAGAAAGCTTCTTAAAAAGCGATCTGATACTTGACTTTGTTACTCGTCTTATCTCTCGTATTATCTTGGCCACGACAACGATTCTTTTGTCACTTATCTCCACATGTTTATTACTCCATAGCTACCGACATGTCTGTTGACATTCCTTCATATGCTGGTGAATAAAAAGACTGGTTATGTCAAAATGAAGATAGAAAAATAAAATAAATAAAATTTGGGTAAGACAAATTGACAGTTCTAATTCTTCTTCTCCTCCTAGTTAAGGGCGTGTTGTTTGTAGTTTAGAAAAGGAAGATTTAAAAACTGTGTACTATGCTGGAAAACAGCAGAACACATCCTGGTTTCTGTTACTTGACATAATTACAAACATTTGCTTTTCATTTTGTCTCAGGTGTGAAAAGTGTGTATTCGCTCTTCCTTCGTGAAGACGGAGAGGCAGTAAGTTAAAAATACAGAGAGTCCTGAGATGAGATGTGAACCCAAGACCTTTGAATTCCCACTACATTTGAGTAACCCGTGTTGTAACCACTAAACTACTGAGCGCCCCAGGAAAAAGAAGACTGAAATAATCAGACTTAAATGGGAAAGAAAAAAAGAGACAAGTCGACTACAGAAGTTTAGAAGAGAACAGGTAGGAGCTGATGATGTCCGCAACAGTGACAAATGAGAGTAACAACAACAGCAACATTTTTTACTGGAAGATTCTGCTAATGCTAAAGGTAATTTAGCAGTACAGCAGTTCTGTTCTACCCAGGTGGCGCCATCGCTGTTTAAAGTAGTTTGATGCAATTGTCGCTCGTTTGTTGACAGTTGTTTGCTCTGCTGGCAGCAAACTGATTGACGAGCAAAGCCCGGGTGGCAGACAGCAGGTAAGTCTGTCAGCACACGTGAGGAAGGTCCACCCACAGAGACTGTGGTCAGACTGAGATTGGTCACGACCGTGCCGACAGGAAATTGTTGTCGGGGACAATCAGCAACTATGGCTGCGGCGGCCAACCGTACTTGGGGAGACCGTGAGCACCGTTCACCAGACTCGCAGACGCTGCGCACAGCGCCATCTACTTCCGCTAGCACGTGACTGCAGTGCCTCGCAGACGCGTCGCATGTTGCCAGGCAACGCGGCAGCGGTAGCTTCGACGACAGGGGTCGGAGGTCAGGGGTCAGCAGTGGAGCCGTGCTGCTAATTGATTTACTAAGGAACGATGGGAATGGTCAGTAAGGCATGATGGGAACGTTCAGCCTACAAATGAACATTTCATTCTGTCTTTCTGTTGGCTGCGCTGCCAATGAACGTGTTTGACACATTGTTGGAAGAAAGAGGAATGAATCTGGGAGATAGGAGCGAACCCCGGAGGTAAAGGGGAGAAAGATCGTTGATTACAAACTCTCAGCTGCGCTTGTCAAGCTTCTCGTTACCTGACACTGAAACTGATGTTCGCGAATATTTTAATATTAAGCCATGTGTTTAAACTGTACGTATTGTGAGAAAGAAAAAGAAACAACAAAGGAAAAGAAAAAAGAAAGAAATAGTCTTTAAAAGATAAAAAAAAATTGAGCAACCAGCAAAAACAAATACATAAGCAAAACCAGGATGGCAAAATAAAGGATCATTAATGAATAACTGCGTTAATCCCACTTTCCAAAGGACTGCCTCGTCTCGCTAAGCTTGCAGTCACGTGACGACCGGGAGGGGTGAGGCGCGTGTTCAATTACAACTCATTTATCACCTGCAAGTCCACGTGCGTGCGTGGGTGCGCGCAGCTGCGTGAGGAAGGTTGGGTGGCTCCATGCCACAAGGTAGGGGCTTAGTTCTGTACAGACCACGAGCTTAGTTCTTCAGGTGTCAGCGAGAAGACAGGACTGTCCACCCACTCGCACTGTAGTCGGGTGCACGGGCTCCGCCTGCTACCCCGACAAGGCGACAGCAGACGACGACAACGCCCTCACACCCCATAACTCCCTCACTCCCCACCCCGCTCAAACTTGACGCTCATTCACTCCTTCCCCAAGCCCGGAGTTCCGTGTCCTGTCACACGACCCAGGAATTTAATCAGGGATGACACGGTCCCTCGTGACTGAGCGTGCACACGGGGTAGGGGGGGAGGTGGGGATCTGGCACCGCCAGGCCCTCGCTGCACGCGCAACTTCCCCCACCCTCCCAACTCCCCTACCCTTCTGACCCTTGTCTCATAATGAATACACGTTTAACTGGAGTGTGATCCATCTCCCATCATCAACCCCCCTCTTTCCTTTCATCTCTTCATTAATTTTCGCTCTGTTCCATCTTTCTCTTGACTAAACAATGAAACGGTTGTTTCGTGGTCAATGGCTGCAGCCGCATGCCTCCCTTTGTCCCCCATCCCCTGCCCCCACTCAGGTCCATCCGGCAATGCCAGCCAGCGTGATTTAAGAGAAATGGAAAATGTGTCACGTGGTGGGTTCTGGGAGGTTCTTCGCCTCCAAGACAGAAACATGGACAGGTTACCTTCTCAGCATTATAAGGGATGAAAATAAAGAAAAATAGTAAGCAAGTAATTCCAAACTTTTTTCCACCTTTGACAAGCGCTCTTTAGCGGCAGCTGGACCCACCGTTTGGAATTCCAGTGCACTTAACGCCCTCGCAGTCACGAGGATGGCACGAAATACCTTCAAGCCCATATTTTCCCAAAATACTTCTCAGCTTACCTTCTGTGCGGGTACATGGTGAGTGGCTTCTAGCACCCGACAGAACAGAATTTTAAAAAGTAAGATAACTAGAAAAAAAAGATAGGAAGGAAAGACAAATAAATGAATAAGCGATGTTATTTTCAGTTTATTAGTTTACTGTCGAAGTTAGTACTTGCCTGCAAGGGTGACGTCATTGTAACCGGGAGGAGAAACAACAGAGAAAAACAAACAAACAAACAAACAAACAAACAAAAACAAAAAAAAAAATGCAAAAAACAAAAACAAAAAAATAAAATTTAAAAAAAAACACAGAAAATAAGCGGTACGGAAGAGCGGACACCACAGTCACTGGTGCGTTGCCGCTGTGGCTGCTGGTCGTCCCCAGGGGCGCGCGGTCTAGCGAACACGTAGATAAAACAAGCCTCGTTGTGGACGCCGCGATAACCTTTGCCCCGCGCTGCCAGCGCAGTTTTAAACGATTTGTTCAAAGTGGCGCCATCTTGCAATTCATTTGTCCGGCACTGCTCCCTCTCGCAACAAGGGAGGTTATAGGATGAGGGTGGGGGGGTTGCGAAAGAAAGAGCATTCCTAGATGGCAGCACTGCACTGACGGCAGGGAACGATAACTGCGTAAAAGACTGCTGCCTAGAGTTATGACAGGTCCTCTGTTATCATCGCCGCTGTGCCATCATGCCTTGACGACGGAACCTCGTTCCTGGTTTAGGAGGAGGAAGGAATGTCGGGGGGTGTGTGTCGGGGGGTGGATGTTTCATTGTCTGGGTGCAGCACAAGGCCGCGGCCAATTCATCAACTTAGACACGCATTCAGACAGATAGACAAAAAGACTGACAGGCGGGCAGCCAGATCGCCAGATAGGGAGGAAGGAATATACACACCCTCCCCCACCATCCACCCTCGCTAACCAAACTTTGATTTTACTGACAACGAATGCATTCCTGGCTGCCAATGGTGCAGGTGACCCCGCGAGCCATAAATCATTTCGCTCACCCTGGGTTGTCGCTCCATGTCAAGAGTTTCTTGTGCAGCCAGAAGCGCTGTTCGCAACCCGGAGATTCCTCGCTGTGTTTGTCTATTTTTGTCAGTCTTGTCACGACATTTTCCAACACTTGTCACGACATTTTACATTACATTGACTATATCTGTACTTTTTTTCTCGGTACAATACATCGCGAAGACCTACTTTCTTCCACACCATATTGTATTTTACTTTTCCACACTACAGAAGCTCGCCTTTATCTCTACTTCCACGGTGTAGAAGAATGGAAGAGATCGATGTTCTCGCACTTTCATCGCCTTTCACCACTACAATGTTATTTTAATCTGATGAACTAAATGACATCAAGACACTTCAAGAAAGTCCAGACTAAAGTGAGATGAAAATCAGAATAACATTTACTATTAAAACAAACCGATCAGAACTTCTGCTGTAAACACTAACATAAGATGCTGAACTGTCCTCCAGAAGGATTAAGACCTTTATTTGCATATCACGTGATACCCAAAGTTAAGCAGCTCAGTAATTACAGAACGACTTGTTTAGCTATCGAATGCATCCTATAATTATCAACTAAATTGTAGAGCTAGGGAATGAAAAATAAAAATTCCCCTCTTGGTGCCCCATACTAATCCACGTCAACACCAGCCATCCAGGTAAACAAAGCTGGCTACCCGGCACGGTCACATCCACCCCAGTCTACAAACACGAGTTCCCCGTGTGGCTCTCTCATGACACGCAGGTGTTTGCTTCCCTTTGACAAAACAGAGTTGTCTCAAGCTCACTTTCAAAGCAGTCCTGCGAGAACCCATGGTCCTGCCCCAGGTCTGTTGGCGTGACTGGAATGAGAGCAGAACGGGTGGAAGTCGAGGTAGGAGGTGTTAGGGTCGCCAGGAGGGTAGAATGACGTGTGCGAATGACAAGCACTCACAGGAGAGGAAAACAACCGTGGCCGAGCGACGGACGGAGGGCGCGGAGCCAAACACAGCCAGTCCCCCCGTCCTCCCACACACTCACCCACCCCCCAAACAACCAACGAACACACCGAGAAAGAGAAATACAAAGGGCGTGCCGACACACCGCTAGAGTTATCGGCCTTTCAGGGCGCCTCGCGAGTTGCGGCCCTTGATACTAAGCACTGGTAGCGACAAGGGACAGCACCCAATGAATGTGGCTTGAAAATCGCAAAGACGTAATGGTTTCCGGCGACAGAATTTTAAAAAATAAATAAATAAAACAACCAGGATGGGGAAGAAAAAAAAAAACCCCGAAATAACTCTGTGGATTGACAACAAGAGAAGGCACCCGGCGACACAAAAACCTTAAAGTGAAGAAATCAAACAAATAAACAAAACTCATAATGTCAGAAATGATGGGTGACCTCCACAACTGTAACATCGTTTGAAACAGTTTTACTTCTGTCAGATATTCCTGATGTTTGTGTACATCTCTCTGTAGAAATAAAATAGAATTCGTCAACGTTGACCATCAGGGCAAAGTACGGAAGGGGCGAATAATCCAAGCTGGGTGTTGTAATCAGCTGTCCGAGCGCTCGTCCTGGTGCGCGTGCAGTGACCCCTGAACTTCGTCCTCGCGCCGCCTGCTGCAAGAGAAACGTTGGCGAGACGCTGGCCTCGGAGCGGCGCCCACTGCTCTGCAGGAGGAGGGAGAACAGATGGTCTCAACACTATCTCCACGAAATCAAACCCCGCTGCTCGGGTGCCAGACCTTCCTGCCAGGCAGCGATATGCGACATGGGGTGGGGTGGGGTGCTTGGGAAGATGTGATGATGTCGACAATGACAATGATGACATTAGCGAGACAGAGAACTTCAAGCACGGGTTCAAACGTTTTCATTATCAAAGTGCATTTTCAGCAGTGCTGTTACAAATAGAACCATAGAGACCGTTTCTTCAATCCATCTTAGATTACCAGCAAAAGTCAGTCCAACACTTTCTCACACGCACGCGCGAGCACACACACACACTATCGAAATGCTTTGACAGCTACAGCTCCACAACCTTCTCATTTTCTGACAGATGGACATCAGGGTATGAAAGGAGTCCATCTTGCCAGACGTGCCAGGGGCAGACTAAATTAACACTTGTACCCAGTCCGAGGGCTTACGTGCCCCTGCATCCTGATCCGAGCTTTAATCTCTGGCTAATCAGGCTCATCGGCCCCAGTCTGAGTACAAGTGAAACCCACACCCGCAACAAGACAGCGGGTAGGAAATCACTTTACAGCGCTCCCCTGTCTCCCAGCACCGAGAAGACTGGTGTACCCGAGCTTGAGGTTACAAAAGCTTGGTTTTTTATGTTATTATTGGTAGGGGCAGGGGGCTAGGAGAGGGAACGAGAGAGAGGACATAGTCGAGGGTGTGGGATTAGAACTCTTCTATTGTAGAGTCGCCAGCAGTCGTAGTGACGTCACAAGTTCCTTTTCCTGTTGGCATCCTCAGCATCTTGCACCAAACTTGATCCTCCACGAATAATAATAATAATAATAATAATAATAATAATAATTGTATCTGAACCAGTTGCGGCAACAGAATGTCATGCCTCGCGACATCAGCCCCAGAAGCTTTTAATGACAGCCTCGCTTTGGATTTAGAGATGGTTACAGTTTAAGTCTCTTAAAGGACTGGTGGGGATCAACATTTTCTCCTACTGTTTGGGTAAAGTTTGGTGGGATACTGTTTCCCTAAATCAAGAATTCAGGCTGACTCCACAGGTAACCTACTTTAGTAGATGCAGAGTCCAAGAGACAGGCCATCAGAGGACAGTTGGCCATGGGAGGAACTGCAGGCCTCACAATGTGACAAAGTGGAGGATGCTCTCTGTATTACTGTAGGCCGTCTTATGGACACTCGGGGCTGTTGTGATTCGATTTCCTCAACGGGAAACGATTTCTAAAGTTGTGCTAGGAGAAAAAAAAAGTAAAAACACACAGAGAAGAGGCTCCGCGCGTTTTCAAGATGTCGGGAAATGCTGGTGTGAGCCCGGGCCTGTAATTGTTCCCCTGAGCTGTTTGGGGCCAATTGCAAAAACTCAAACAGGCGGCGGCAGCTCGGAGTCTTCGTGGGAGAGTAAAGGGTTGGAAAGGACCGGCAATCGTATCCGCCAAAACACTTGTGAAGCACAGTAGTAGTTTCACCCTCTTTCCCTTTCTCTCTATCTACCCGTCTGTCTTTCTTCTCACTTCAATAGCAGGCTACTCCAACAACAAAGGGATTATTTGGAACAGTTAGGTTTCTTTGGCCCGTGGGTGAGCAGTAGTCAGATGTACTTTGGGATTGTTTGATGGACGAATTCAATTGTCTTACTCTGCTGAAGTGGAAAGTGGGTATGGAGGGCTGGAGTTAGTTTGAATCTCATGAAAATAGTTCGCTTTTACATAAACCCTCAACAGACTAGCAGAGGGCGGGACAGAAATGCCCCTTATACATACAAATACTTGTGAAAACTTGAAGTACAATTTACGGATTTTGTTACATAACCAAAGTAAAACGACATGAGCTTCTTCTGTGTTTTCTGTTATCTAACACAAACAGAGGGTATGAGAGGCGGGTATGAAGGGAACAGGATTAGGATTTTGTGCGAGTACAATACCCGGATGACCATCTGCTACATCGTCTTCACTGCTTGTCAAGTCTTTGGAGGGCCGACACCTGCAGACTATCGACACTCACTGCTTCATCGCAGTCTCGGCGAGAAGACAACATTTTCTATTCCAGTCTCGACAACAGGTGTACACATTGTGCAGGTGTGTGTGTGTCCATCGGGTTAGTCTTTACAAACATCAGCAATTGATCATGGATACAATTGACCTAACAAACTTGTAAAAGATATTTTTATGGCTGCTGTTTCTATCACACAGGAGACATTGCCAGGCTCTCTGAAATTCCTGAAAGAATAAAAGAACAAAGAGGAACTTAAAAAAGATTAAGAGGGTTCAGAGGAGGAAGAACAGAAGCGAGCAGGTGAAGAACAAGTAGAAATGGTCCCCAATAATGTGGCCGACTAGTGGAGCCACCACACCCGCTCGAAGGTCTGAGGCGATTACGGGTGATGGTGGACTGTGGTCTGAGTACAGGGACGAGGTGTCGGTGCCGAGGGTTTGGGGGGATCGAGCTCTGACGAGAAGTACGAGTTGTCTCCCTGTCTGGGGGGGACTGGGGAGGTCGGCTCTTTGTGCGAGGCTCGGTTTGCTGATGCAAGCTGACAGATGGCGAGGAAAAGTGGAAACTGGATGCGGGTCAGGGGCGAGTACCGCACTCACCTTCGGCAGCGGGAGGCGCGGAGCGGGGGCATCAAACCGCCTGCACCGATCTTATCGGAGGACCGCGCGCCTTCTCACTCTGGGGGCAGGTCTTGTGGTGGGAGGAAAGGTTTGATGGTGAATTTGTTTTTCACCTCGACAAACACACAAACACACACACGCACACACTCCTGGTGTCTATTCCAGTTTCTCTCTCTCTCACACACACACAGAAAGACTAAAGTGGTTATTTTAAAATTGTAAATTCTTTGAAAAATGAGGAAAACATTTGTTTCTCATTTTTGACTTTCCTTTAAAAAAGGAAGAAAAAAGAGTAGCAACCCTTGACAAGTTCTCATCATCTCCATGCCCTACCTCCCTGCATGCTGCAGACAGCAAGATTCATTGCCCCCATCTTCCGGAGCACACCTACCGGACGCCCTGTGTGGACCAGCTGTTGGCATCAAACTGAGTTGCTCTTCACTTCCTGTTCGGTCCTTGGGTACCCGTGTACCCGATCTCACACAGCGCCTTGACATCTCGTCGTCTGTGTCGGCACAATCGTCGGCATAATCGTCGAGCTTCTTCGTCCAAGAACTTGGCGTGCGACAGCCTCATCCTTCCTCAACTCAACTTGGGGTCGTAGTCATGAAGCCTGGACACCGTTGCGTAGCTATGGAGACACGATGCTTCCCCTTGATTTCTTCATCTGGCCTCTGACCTGCGACCTGCCCTCATTTTAAAACAGCATCCCTTGTTTTCGCTGTTACTGTTGATGTTTAAGGGCTGGCTTAAAATAAATATGAAGTGAATGATAAGGATGAGGATGAGGATGATGATGATTAAGTAAAGTATTCTGTGTGTGCCGAGCCTATACTCACCCCAATACAACTCGGGTAAAAAGAGAACCTCCCGGCACGGTGGGAAGGGAGGCTAATGGACGAGGGCTGCCCTCAGACAAGAAGACTTCTGGCTGCCAAATTGCTGCCGTCTTCATGTTTCCATACTTCAAGGTGCTTGTGTTGCAAGGTACTTTTCACTCATATCAGCCGCCAGCCAAACACAAAACAATTTGCTGTGTTTTCAGACTCGTCAGGAATGTGTTCGAACATCAACAACGGTTCTACCCGCGCCATCAAAGCTTGTCTACCCGTGTGAGTCCTTGTGTTCCCGGGGATGGTCCAGACCTGCTCAGGAATGTGAAAGGCGAGGCCGCAAAATCCACTTTTGTGACTCGGGTTGCTGCCACCCAGGCGTGAAAGGATGCCTAATCCATGGTTGTAGGCAAGCTTTCGGCGAATGAAGCTTTCGTTAAACTTGTTTACGATGCAGGATGAAGGGACAAGATAGAATTTCTGGAGGTGATATTACTTCCGGCCGCAGCTTTGAGCATGGTTTAAAAAAAAAACCGTGGTCATAGAAATCTTTCGATCACTTCGTCATCAATCGGTTTTCACACTTGTCCTCTCGATTCAGGAGACCGGATGAACAAGTACAGTATACACGACAGGAATTACAACTGATTCCACTTCTGACGACAGCTTTCTTTCTTTGAATGAATACGATAGCCTTGTGCACATTGCTTTAGATTAATATATTTTTTATCATGTCCATAGCTCCCCAAATTACTTTTATAATAGACCTCCCCCAGCGCCAAATCCTATCACAAGACCCTGCTCTCCCTGCTTTACACGATTTAAGGAAAAAGCGCTTCAGGGAAATGAAGAAGTTACCCGGATTGTGAAGGGTGAACCCAATGTCGGTGTAAATAAGAAAACTTAAAAACCTAAAGATTGAGTTAATCGACATCGTTGTAGAGCTGCAAAAAAAAAAAAAAAAAAAAAAAAAGGTAATTGTAGCAAATGGAATCACATTATTATATCCCGTATTTCCTTACTTGTGTTACAAGCAGCTAATATTATATCTAGTCACCTTACTTACATCACCTTGTTCTATCAATTATTTCCTTGCTTGTGATGCTTCCACTTTTGTTCTAGTTTCTTTTATTTTTAAATACATTTTTTTACATTTTTCACTCGTGGTCCTGATCGAACTGTAATCCGGCAATGACGAAAGGGTGAAAGGTTAACGTCTCAGTGTGAGCGTGAAGAGAACCGCAAGGCGACTGCAGACAAGGACTCGTTGCTGATGTACCCAGCGTCCACATTACCCAACAACCATTGCTAAGAACAATTAACCACCAACATTAATCGACAACACCAGCAAAAACTGATTATGTAACACTATGTAACAACCACCACCACCAACAATTAACATCAAGACCATTTCGCCGTGTACAGTGCCTGTGTACCTCAGTTCATGACTCACCGTCTAAACCTGGGCTTTGGCGGGCTCCCCGTGGTTTGCCATCTTGGCAGCGCCACTGACTTGTCAAGCTAGTCAAGAATGATAACTCGCAAAGCTATTACGTGATGGATCCTCCTGGCTTTCTCTCTTCTCGCCAAGCGCTCGTCGAGTAGACTACGTCACGGTTCCGTTTTATTTTCGCCGTCTTGTCAACTTTAACCTTTCACTTTATTAGCAGCTTTAATGTTAATTATTTATTTCGTAACAGAAAATGTTATTTGATTATTCTTTGATCGATTTACCAGATTGAATCATGGCCGTTCTCTTACAACCTTCCCCCAGAGCACAGGACAATGCGGGTCACGTGTTTACCATGACCTCGAGATTCCATTAGCCGGCAGTGACGTAATGTAGATGTCCGCCCTGTCCAATCTTCATATGGATGCATATTTCGTGCGCAGCCTGTCTCCGCGACAGCGTAACAAACGACTTTACCAGCTCCATCACCCTCCCCACCCCGTCCCCACTACATATCCCGTTAACCTCCTCCCACCGCCACCCAGACCCCTCCTATCCCCAGTCCCACGAGCGCACGCATGGCAGACATACATCACAGCCCTGAGCCCGTGCACCACACTGGGCTGATGTAATGCAACTGTCTAGTGGGGCTAATGTAATGTAATGCTACTGTGTAGCGAGGCTGATATAGTGTAATGCTACTGTCTAGTGGGGTTAATGTAGTGTAATGCTATTGTGTAACGGGGCTAATGTAATGCGACTGTCTTGGGGGGCTAGTGTAACGCGACACAACCGAAACGCAACGTAGTCACGTGCTGACGACCACGTGACATCCCAGTCTACCCATGGGCGCGAAAGCGGGTTCTTTGCTGCTGCCCCCGTCCCCCCCGTGGGTACCGTGCTAACAACCCCCTTCCCCCACATCTACGGGTAGGCATCCACCCTGACTGGCGACAGCGATCTCACATCTGTAACATCTGCACGTGAGTGTAGTCACCGTCGTCTTGACATCGACATTTCAGACGGAGGGCTGAAAGTACAGGGTACACGTCGGATGGCGATCAGATGTCGGCCACCACGCCAGTCCCCTCCCCCCTTTTGTCATCTCTCCTGCTTTCTTTTCCCCCACCCCCCCCCCTCTCTCTCTCTCTGTATAATTAATACGTTACTTTTTCATTAGCCAAAAAATCAGTCAAATTACAACAACTCCATCTTCGGACATTCTATTTTCCCTCTTGTTATTAATGTCTTAGTTTGTAGCAGCCTCTCATCGGCCTTTCCCTTACACCGAGGGCTAGATGTTTTTTTGTTTTTTTTTTAAAGCATTACCTTTGATTATTCTGTTACTCTCGTAAATAACGATTTGTCATTTTTTTAATATTAGGAATCCATGTTCCTCACAGACTAGTGCCTCGGGTCACGTGACCCAGCAAGTCCCAGCACTGGCACGAGGAGGGGATAGGGGTGGGGGGGATTCGTGTTTTACGCTGAGCCAGCAACTAAGCCCCGAGACGAGAACTGAACCCAGGACATCAGACCTTCACTGTCTCGGTGGTAGGCGCTAACCGTTGCTCCACTGGACCATCTACTGGCACGTGACCAGTCACTTCCGGTATCCTTGTATCGTTAGTATATGGCTATCACTGATTAAATTCTGGCATGTACTTCAACTTTTTTTCTGCCTTGTTAATTGAAAAAAAAAAAACTTCTGAGAAAATGTCCGAGACTAACCAATGCCTTCCATCAAGCAAGGTAGCGCTACGTCATCAGCTCTACGTCATCAGCACACACCTGACGTTTAACATAATAACGGATCGTACAACAGTTGCTATGTAATTCCTCAGATATTTGCCGAGGACTGAAAGCATCATCAACGTGTCGTGCAGGCCGAGGTCAGTACGTTGTTGCAGACACGTTAGCAACACTCTTTGTTCTGCCTTGGATGGCAGCATCCACAGTCTCTGTCTCTCTCCAGCATGCCTCGTTGTTAAAAAAGGCCGGAAGTGCCTATGGGTCCTGGAAGGAAGAGCGGAACACAGTTGTCGCGGCGTGGGGTCTTCTTTCCTCGCAATCAGAGAAAGCGCGAGAACATGCGAGATCCCTATACATCATGGCGCCCGCCGCCAGGCGTGGCATTAGCAAAATTAGGGGCCGAGAATAATGAGCGACAAGACCCTGCCGACGCTAAGGAGGGGGACGTGTGAAGAAACAGTTAACGCCCCTTCCACACAAAATGGCGCACGAAGGGATGGGCGAGGTCGTGATAACTACGGTTTAACTACGACCCCGCCACGTACAGGAAGCCAGCAAAAGATTCCTACTTCCCTGGGGTTGAAAAAATCGAACCCTTCCTATGATAGATTTTTGTTCCTCTAACTGCGTTCTTCTTTACTTTGAATGCGGTTATTGCCTGATTGTTTTCCCACTCGCAGACCCTCGCAAACAATGTCGTGAACCTCGGTACGAACATTGATCACGAGATGTCGCTACTGTAGACCCCCGGCGCCCTTTCTGGTGACATTTCATTTCCAGACAGTTTTTATTTTGGCGATGTTTATTTACCTTTCCCCTCTGATAAAGCTTGTGTTTTTTATGTCTGCTTATTGGACTTGCTATTTCCAGAACCTTCTGACTGCTCTCCTGTGTTTTTTGCCCAGGTCGTTTCCTGCGACTTTTCATTTCCAGAAGGTCTTGTTTTATTAATGTTGCAATACACGACCTGACACTTCCGACAGGAGACGTGTCATCAATATTTCATGTCTGACATGTCCTCTCTTCATGGTCATATCGTTTACCATTTCATTTCCATGGCCACGTATTTGCGTACCGGCCATGTAATACGTGTCGTCAGGACAAATACATTTTAATGCGTTCTTTGTGGAGGGAGGGGCAGGGGGTCACGTGGGTAGTGGTCGAGATAAAAGTTCGAACGAATGTCACGTGAGTACATCGTAGTCTGTTAGAGGGTCTGCTCGCACTTGTTCAGATGAAAGTAAATTTGGCAAGACCCTGGAAATTTCGTCGAACTTTGTCAAAGGTTAAAGGTTAAGTGGCCCAATGGCTGGAGTGTTGCAGCCGCGGAATCCCTGGCAAAACCGATACGATAGCCTTATCGTGTCAGAACCCTGGCATCCCACGTGTTTGGCTCAAGCTTATATAATAAACTATCTTCCACTGTCACTGATGCAATTAAGATGGTATTGTCCGGGTATCGGGTAGGTGAGCTATCACAAAGATAGAGTTTACCCGTTGACGGACCAGGCACTCGAGGGAACATCTGAAAATCGTGTGAGAGCCATGTTTACTCACGCTGAAGTAAACTTAAACACTTTAGAAAATGGAATGTGACCGCAAACTCATTCCTTATTGTGTCATCCGGGTGCTTAAGACGTAGGCTGGGTATTGTAAGTGGGTAGCTTGTGTTCAATATGCGCGATCCACCCTGCCCGTGGGGAGAATACTTCAGTTACGGATGCATTCCGAGGTATCTACAACGGGTGGCTCATGCGAGCAGACGCCAGATCTTTGTCGCATACCCTGGGTGTCTCATGTTCGGGGTGCGGCTGAGCCGATTGTCATCAAGTCGCAACGTGAGACGAGGGGACGTCATCGATGGGTCAAATCCACTTAGCATGGCTTACCTCCCCCCGTAAGCTTTTGTTGAGCGCTGAGCAGGCTCAGATACTTTTCATTACCCGGGGATTACGAACCGCTGATACACGCAGGACAGCTTCGAGAGTTTTCTATACGCTTTCTGCTCCTGGTATTGAAAACGCGCCAGCTACAAAAAAAAAAAAAAAAAGTCTACCGTCTGTTTATGCAACCTCTCTGTAATGCTAAAATTTCAACTTTTCATCCGCTGCAATTGTCTGTTGTTTTTCTCCTCTCACTCCATATTAATCTCTATCCTTCCTTCCTCTCTGTCTCTGTCTAGTTCTGTTTCTCTCTCTCTGTGTCTGCTTTTCTCATTGATGCTTAGCTTTTATCTGGCCTAAATGGCAGCTGTCACATCTCTATCCCATAATACCATACTGTCCTCACCTACCACCGAGTTTTCCATCTCTACGAGCACAGCGGCTGAAGGGTGGCGGCCAAGCAGGGAATTATGGGAGATTTGCCTTGCTTTATCCAAGGTATCTGAAGTAAGATCGAGTTTCGAGTGGAGCTCTAGACGGGTGGGGAAAGGGGTGGGTGGTTGGGTGGAGGGGATGGGAGAAGGGTAGAAGGTAGATGAATAACCTGTGAGATCATGACTTTTTTTACCTCAACAATTTAGTTCAAGCACTTTTTTTTAGCATTTGGCCGCCTATGGCTAAAAACTTTATACTTTGTACTGTAACTGATTATTTATCCAGCGATGTTTCCAACATCCTTTCCAGTGTTATATGGACGTTCGTTATCGCCGTCATCAAGAGTTCAGACAATCAACTGCAAGAATCGACGACATGTCTCGTTGTCTTAACTTTTTTCCATCCAGAACCTAGTTTGCGACATATACTCGAATCGGAGTTTGAAGAATCCTACTTCATAAAGATCATCCTGAACCCAGTTCCGAGCGGGAAGGATCACTCAATCACAAAACGGTTTTACGCTTTTCCCATCGTCTCAACCTCGGGGTCAGATGATCACCTGGAGAATGTTGGTGGTCAGACTCCCCCGTTGACCCCAGAGGGTCTTTCCGACCGATTTGATTCTGCTGCCAACACGAGGCGAGCAGCAGCCGTCGTCAACGGAAGCTGTGACTTGACCTCCCCTCTGAACCCCGACAGTAGCGCCACCACGTGGAGCCCTGGCACACCTCCAAGCACAGCAGTGAGGCGGGATCAAGGGGAGGCAAACACTTGGCGATGAGCCTTTGCACAAACACCGCGCGGGACAAAAGTCCTAAACACCTGGGAATAGCAGGTCTAGCTTTTCCAAACTGCCGGGAGTGGAGCCACCTGTCTGTGTTCACCTCCGCCACTACACACCCTGGTGAAAGGGGGTTCCATTCTCCCTCAACACCAGTATCGTGTGCGGAAACATAAAAGGAAGAAAAGATTAGCGGATGGAAGGAGAAAAATATGGAAAAGAAGGATGGAATTTTGGTTAATATTTTTTTTCAAAGCTTGTAGAGTGTTGCTGGCTGGAAGAGAAACTCTGGGCATCAAAGAAAAGAGTCCACTTCATAATCACAGAAGTACTTGTGTCTGACAGGCATGATCTCTGGAGCGTGAAAGAAAGAGAAAGAAAGGTTCAAACTGAGTGTCATGGGTTTTTGCTTTTGTTTTTTAGTGGGTTTTTTGTTGTTGTTGTTGTGTTTTTTTTTTAGGCGGAGGGGATTTCTTTTAACGCGCCTGAACTTGCTGCAATCAAGTCTCTCTAAAGAAAACTGCTCAAAATTTCTTAACGATTCACATGAGCATCTTGGCTCAATGTAAACTGCTTCCTTCCACATTTCTACATGTTTATCATACCTTTTTTCCTCACTCTCCTCTAACAATACGGACACCAACGTGATCTGCTTATTGCACCACTCTGAGGGACACAGCCGATCTGCCGCGTGGAGGCTCGCAGGTTCGATACCTGTGCATCGCTTCCCACTTTGATGACCCAGCTGTGGAATGGGTGGGTAGCTGTATCAGTGTATAGCAGGCTTGTTACTCACCTGCACTCTTCACTCACTTTCTTTCTTTCTTTTATGGATTTACCTGCATCTTACCTGCATCGCCGTTATCGTCTAGTCATCGGCTTATTAACTGTATTTATTCAGAGTATTTAGTTACTGTTCATTCACATTCTTAAAGCACTAGCTTTTTACAGTTTAATTACTGGTTATTCCTAGCACTTAATTAGTTTTGCTACTCTTTGCTTACTTTGATTTTTCATTGTTTACTCACACTGTTGATTCACACTAGCTAAATGTACACATCCGCTGTTTTCTCTTCAAAATGTTTGAACAACCAAACTCACTTTTTTTTCATCCTCTTCCCTTTCCAGTCTCTCTTTTCA
The DNA here is from genome assembly GCF_003073045.1 of Pomacea canaliculata. Taxonomy (NCBI): domain Eukaryota; kingdom Metazoa; phylum Mollusca; class Gastropoda; order Architaenioglossa; family Ampullariidae; genus Pomacea; species Pomacea canaliculata. The sequence goes on along the minus strand of NC_037594.1, from coordinate 1,630,318 downwards.
TCTCGTCTGCTTAGAGAAGTCTGTTGTTGCTAGTTAGCAGTCCTCATAATTCAAGCGGACTGTTAGTCCACGCCGCTGGTCCTTGATGGACTTCAAGCTGCAGATGTCTCTCTTCTTGCTGGGGAGCCCGGACACTGAGAGCGGGAGGATTTCATTTCTTCATCTCGTTATCTCCTCCCTTGTGCCCCACCACCTGCAAGGTCTGTACAATGGATTCTCTCAGGTCCCGTCCTTCGTATCATTTCAAATAATTTTTCCCCCTCAGGTTTCAGAAGAATCAGCAGAAATGGCGGCGATAACATCGTCGTCGTAACAAACTCTTTTTCTCTGTCTGACAACTCCCCTCCCCCTTTCTATTCCAGTTTATTCTCTCTTTCTCTCCTCATACTTTTTCATTTTTATTTTCACTGTTGTTCTCCTTCTCTCCTCATTCATCTCTCTACCCCTCTGTCTCTCTCTCCCTGCCAGCATGTACAACTCTTACCTCAACTCGCCAGGCAAGTCTGGCAACGACTACCAGCGCCGAGCTGTTTATCAGCCCATAAACTTCGTCCTGAAACAAGGACCTGGTGCCAGTGACAGCCTGCCTCGCCTGCTGGTGTCAAACAAAGGCTCGGCCCCTTCTCGTCTTCTCCATCCACTGGGCGAGTCTAAGTCCTGTGAGAGGGGAGACAGCATGGCTGACACCCCCCACCCTCTCGTCTCGACCCCTTGGGGTGGCAGATGCCAATAAACCGCCTGCAAAATGAGCCCTGGAGGTTTGGTACTAATGTATACACCTGTTTCAGAAACATGCTTCGGATGTTTTGAAGGCGCGCTTCGCCTCTTGTCATCATTACTGTGGTTTATTAAAGGCTGCTGCAGCTTCATGTCTCGTAAACATGGTTTACAGGCGAGTCTGTAACAACACATGCCACGGACATGGTTTATAGACAGTTGTGCTGAGTCTCTCAAACGCCCTGAGGGGAACATCAGCATGGAGAAGACAGTTTATTCTTTATACACTCCTACCATCCCTACACAACCTTGTCTTCATATTCATGCAAGCTTCAAAATGAATCACAAAAATTATTGTAGTTTGCTCTTTCTCTCTCTTTTCTGGAGAGGGGCGGTAGGAGGGGGAGTTACGGGTGTTCGTAAAAAATATTTACCAGTATAGATTTTTAAACGGACAAAGTAAACAACGAGAGAAGAAGAAAGGGGAAAGAGGGAGACATAAGACAAAAAACAAAATACCGCAAAGAAAGAAACAACTGTGAGAATGAAAGAAAAATCCCAGACATCCAAACTAAATCAATCAAGTTAAGTTAGGGTGCCGACTGGAGAAATTCCTGGACGACAGTGAGGACAAATATTTATCAGCTCTCTTTTGTTGTTGGTCTAAATGAAAAAAAAGGTGAAAAATAAAAATAAAAACCATGTGAGAAGATGGAGAACGTTAACACAATGTAAGCTGTTATAACTTGGATTATTATTTTATTTCGTGAGAAAGCACTTTGCTGACCTAAATTAGTACGTAGGCATCAGTGAAAGGTCACAGCTGCAGCTCATTAGGCGAAGCCCAGTCACCCCGCTGACCTCGGTGACGTCACGGGGTGGGAGGTCTTGACCTGCTTCCAACTGACAGAGGAGAACTGCGATGATCAAAAGCTTGTATTTCGCGATCCAAACATTGGAGTTGGGCAGTTAGAATGTTTTAATGAACTAAACCAACCTGCTTGCAAATAATTCTGAGCTCGGGCTGGTCTCGCAAGTCCCGCACCTGACGAGACGAGACCTCGTGACACGTGACGCAGCGTCCTCTGGTCTTTGCGAAGACATCCTCCACCTGGGAGAGAGAGAAGGCCTTTTGTGGGGCACGTGACAGGAGGATGCCTATCAGAGAATTTAGACTGCACGGCAACCATATTTCACGGAGACCAACAGCGGCGGAAGTGACGTGTTGGACAGGTAACGTAGTCACAGAGAAACCTACAGTGACGGTTTCGTATTCGTATTCAAGTGACAAGCTTGCTAATTACCTACTTAACAAGGAAACCCTCGAGAGTTTTTTCCAAGGGAAGAGGGGGAGAAAATGGGGTCTGGGCGTTGACAGCTCATTATGTCATCGTTTGTTAAAGATCACAAGACCGTGCGGCAAGTGAGAACGGAACTGAGAACATTCCAGTCTGCCTGGCAGCTTTCATCAAACGCCGCAGACAGGAGAAACACTGTCGTGAATTGTTTATACGACAGCCTTGTTATCACCACGTGCGATGGGTGGTTGGAGAAGAATTTTGTCGAGGCGGTGCAGCAGATGTGTAATTGGCCCACACACACACCGCCACACAAATGTTGTGGCTGTGGCTGTGGTTGTGGTTGTGGCTGAGCGTGATGTACACCTATGCCATGTCCTCACCAAAGTCTTCAAGACAATATTTTCTCTGTGGGAAGGTCCTACCTGATTAATATTAATTATTTAGTTTTGTATTTTTCTGGTGATTTTTTTATTTATTTCACTCTTTGTAAGATGTTGTTGCCCGTGCCTGAAAACCAAACATTAAAAATTCAGAAAGCAAATACTAGAAAAAGGTGTGAGTGTGGAGAGAAAGAGAGAACTGGACAAATGAGGGTTGGCAGGACTGCAATGTTTATCTCCCCTTTACTAAAAGCAGTCAACGGCTGCAATGCAATGTTCGCTGCCCTTTGATCTGGTCCGCGAGCTCACAAAACTGACAGCCTGTCAGGGACAAAACCTGGGCAAAACCAGATGCCCCGCTACATTTATGTGTGTATATACTTATAATTTATTTTCATACACTTACAAGCGCACACATCTACCCTGTGTGGTACACCTGGGGCACATGCACGTCTGCTGTGCACCTGTCATGAAGGCTGAGCAAGCAAGCCCCGAGTGTGAAGACGGGGGATCAAGTAGATTAGCCGCTCGGGGGCCGCGGGCTTTGATGCTGGTGGTCGGCGGGTGGGGGACGTGGAGGCGGAGAATAAGAGGCGAAGCCTGTGGCCACTCGAGCGCCAATCACCGTAAGCGGCGCTGCTGTCAGTAGGCTTCGCTTGGCTGCCGACTAGGTAAACGCTGTTTGACAAACCGTGCCTTTGATCTCGCCGACAGGTATGGTTGCTAAGGCTGCAACGGGAACCAGACTCCTCCACTTCCTGTCCATGCGCGCGCACTAGAATGCTTTCAAAGCCAAGCAAGTCTCGCGGTCTTCACAGACTTACAGGTATGAACGCATGGGTGTGAGGACACGCGTCCACACGCATCCACATGGTGAGCTATCCCGATGTGACTTTGTGCGATGAATGCTTAAAGATAACACGAGGATAATTGTCGGTGTTGTCGCAATCATCATCGTCGTCGTCATCGCCTTCATTGCGTATAACGATTGACTACTCGGTGTGACAGTGACGACCGTTGGTTACAAACAGAATGACAGCGCATCACTTGACCAGCGTGTAGTGACGAGCTCGAGGCTGCCGAGTCTTTTGTTCTTTTGGATCAAAGGGTTTCTTCCGCCCTTCCTCTCCGCTTGTCAGGGAATAACGGACAACGCGGGTTGTCTGCGCGTGAGAGAGGGAGGGGGAGAGAGAAGGAGGGGGGGGAGGGCATGGTCCCCGGTGGCCACTTTGCAAGTGAAACATGAAGGACACGAGTCGCCTCGTCCGAGTCGTCAGCGGGCTGAGAAGGGTTCTTGAGCGACGATGCCAGACCGGAGCAGCTGCCGCTGACATTTTTAAGTCGAACGCAATGGCACTCAACACTCTTCCTGCCTTCTGGGGGTCACGTGGGGTCCAACACGTTACATTGATGACACAAGGCTGGACTCATGGGGTCCGCTAGTTGCTCGATTCTCAGGGCCTACCATCTTGAAAAGACACGAATAAAGCACAGAAAAAATAAGAAAACAAAATTCACAACTAGTTTTCTATATTTGCTTGGCTGTTGTTTTTGTTTACTAAAGCTTGAAATCGTAGAATCTCGGGAAAAAGTATCGAAACCCACATAAAATAAAATTGGGATTAAGACCATTACGAGGTCACAACCCCTGTGTGTGCGTTGGGTTGTTTGCGCATGCGTCAGTCCTGACGCTGACGTGGATGGTGTCTGTCAATCACTGACGATGTCTCCCCACACCCTCCTCCCTCCCTCTTGGAGGGCGATGATCTCAGCCGAGATGCGGGGTCACTAACTTCGTAACGCCAACCTTGACCCTTGAGTTTCATGGTCAGTACTCGGATTCTAGTGGCAAACATTCACGGCCCCTACAGGTGAAGACTGGGGAAGACAACACACGACTTTCCCTCCATAACCTTCAACATCCATGGCAACTCATTGCGCCAACAGCGAAGCTTGTAACAGTAACAGTTAGCAGGGGTTAACAGTGATGTCTGTAACAGTAAACAGACAACAGGGGTTAATAACATTATAGACAAGAAGGACGAGCAAGAAATGAAGGACCCTGAGTGGGGCTGGGGGTGGAGGACCTTACAAGGAGCCAGACTAAGGACTGTGTGTGTTTTTTTAGGGTGTGGTGGTGGTGGTGGGGGGGGGTTAAAGTGAAGGAGGGGCGGGGTCATGCAGGGAAGGGGGGTCGCATGACGTGGCTTTGGCCTGGAGGGCCTGGAGGGGCTCAATTAGCAGACATTTCATTAACTGTCAGGCCGCTAGGGAAACAACGGGCGGACCAAGGTTACATTTACACAAGACAGACAGACAGCCACACACGCACGCACGCACGAACACACAGGGGGAGACAATAGAGTTCTTTCTTCTCCTTGAAGGCATGTGACGACAACTGTCCTCGGCTCGCAGATGGATTTTCAGCTGGACACCCAACGACTACTTCAACTACTGGTCGAGTCAGCTAGCTGCTGCAAACATTCATTTTGTTTGTTTCCTATTTGTTGTTTTCTTTTTCTCTTCTTCTCCTTGCCTTTTTCCTGTGTTGTCTTTCCTCTTCGCGCTCGATATCTAATAATTTAGAAGTCTTTTTTTAATATTTCTCTCTAATAATCACTTTCTTTTGAGACAACATTTCTCCATAAAACAAATTAAAAAAACTTTCTGATTTTGTTTATATTGCTTGACTAAGATGAACTTTCTCCTTAATCTTCATGGGATGTTTGTGTGTGTGGTTTTTTCAAAGCTGTCTCCATGAGATGTGTCTCGTTCTAAATAATGTTTTCTCCCCGAGATGACCTTTCTCGCAGTGATGGCTCATCACTTCAATTATCTGCATCAGTTGATGTTCTTTCTACAATTTCTGCACAAACTCATCTCTCTCGTTAGGGACCTCACATTTCTCGGGGTCAGCTTTACCTGAGGGCAAAACCCATCTCTCCCCTACTGCCTTACATTCTCAAACCCTCAATGGAGTCAGGTACCCATTCCCGCCAGCTGGGTCGACTAGGGGAAATTTGCTGCGCTAATCGGGTATTGAACCAGCGCGCTCTCAAGTCGGACGCCATCGCTCTAACCACTTCTATCCGCTTCTTGTTCGTTTGTTTAAATCCTTTCGAAGAGGCGCTAGACGACATACAGACCCTCGGTGACCAGGTAAGTCTGTTCATTACTGCCTGTCAGGCTACAATGGGGTGAGCAGCGATCCAGCAAACAAGGGACGGAGGAAGGGCTCAGGGGTAAAGGGCAGGTAAGCTAAAGCAGACTGAAGGCTGTGGAGGGGAAGTGTTCTCACCTGATCGGAGTACGCTTCAAGAAACACGATCCTCCTTGTGTGCCTGCCTCCACCTTTCTTTTCCTTCCCCCCGTCCGGCTTTCACTACCGTGGCACGTCACCGCACATTGTCTGCCCTTGTCGTTGGAATTGTCTCCCCTTGTCTGAGCCTGTTGATGAAGTGTCTCGTCGCTCGCAACGCGAGATTCGACGAGATTCGGAGCCGCGTCGTCCGCGGTGTTTTCTCACCGCCTCGAACCCATTCACACTCTCGTAGTCCCTTCACTGCTTATTTACCCTGTGCTGCCCCCTGCCGGCAGGGCCGCCATGGCGCTGAACCTGGCCCCGTGTTTTTCTTGGTTTGCGTTACCCATAGATAACTAGGGGCGTGCGGAGCCCTTGGGCAAACACAATTTGCCGCGCAACTGCCGACCCAGCGGGGTGCGGCCTGCTTTTGTCTGGACGCCGTGTACAGCCATAGTTCCACCCATCCACCCCGACCCCTGTCCTCTCCGGCTCTGTGATCTCATCGCGAGTACAATCAGCGCCATCATCACAGTTCCGGACCCGTCGGCTTTGCGGTGTCACCGAGCTGTGGTCACGCTCCGGTGAGCACGTGCGCGTCGACGGTCGGTCACTAGCAGGGAGGCAGAGCGGTGGTCATCGGTCGTTCCCGAGCTTGGTTCCCAGATGCGAGTACCAAACTGGGTGGGGTGCCCAATCAGTTGCCAGACACCCGAAAACAACAGACTTTCCGCGTCATTTTCATAAAGACCTTTACACACTTTCACTGGAAGCTTTGCATAAGATTTGTTTAAACTCTTCCAACGCTTTGATAACGGACATTGTCAGAACCGTCGTCTTTGACAGAATGAAAGAAAGCAAGAACTCGACTGCCACACTGAATAGTCTAAATAACTGGCATGGGGCACGGTACTCTGGCTGTACGGTCACCCACGGGACGGCTTGTCCCTGACTATGAGCTGGAATCTGCAGTGTGTTATTGCCGGCACACTATCCCCTCTTCATGCAGCTGGGCACTGCCCTGTGGATCGTCATGACGAGGGTGAGGGTGGGAATGTCTGTTTACATTGTGTGGACTGATTACAGAAATTTACTGATGCATTGTGATGCAGGACGCCTTTACGCAAGTTTGACGCAGCAGGACTCCTGATCCTACGCAGGCCTACAGCAGCAAGAAAACATTTCTTGTATTCCTCACCACCCCACCCCACCCTGCCCACCCCTCCCTTTCCTAACGGCCTATCTTAATTTGTCTTGACACAACTATGCGCCATCTGTTGGCGAACAAGAGAAGACGTCAGCGAATAGGCGCTTCTGGAAACGAGGCTTCTGGCGGTGCTGGGGTAGAAGGGTGGGAAGGGTACCCAGTGGCGCGTTGGTAGGCTGTTATTAGAGAGTTTGAGATTCATGACGCGTGGGGAAGACGCGTACTGCAACGGGTAGGGCCCGCCTCTAAGCGTACCCGTTCTGAGAAAGCGATTGCGATTAAGCGACGGGAGCGCGAATGCAAGGGGAAGTAACTGCATGCATAGACAATTTTTTTGCCTCTGAAAGTAAAATAAAAATATGCAAATGCTAGTAGTGACCAGGGATAACCAGTACAATTTAATTTCAAAATTTCTCAGCATTTCATTCCTGACCCACTATAATTCCTAAGAATAATAAACTATTACACAATCAAAACTTGTTAAATGAAAATGCTACAAAAGATGAAATTGCTTATGGTTACTGCTTAAATTATGGCATAACTGTAATAGTATATACAGAACAACATAACAAAATAATATATATACATAATTAAAAAAAATAAATATTACAACTGTATAATAAATAAAAAATTAATAACATAAAGAAATAATTTTTGCCTATGGTATGAAATATTTATTCAAGAGTTATAGATAGTTGTTCCTATTGCTCTATAATAGTACTAAGAAATATTTAACGGTTAAGTCATAGCTGGAAAATGATTATTATGTCCTCACATAAAATGTTAAATTACCTAGACAAACTTGGCCCAGTAGTTGGCTCTTTTGTAATTGTAAATAATTTCTGGAAGGATGTTTTAAAAGCGTAGGAGATATTTGGAGAAAGTGTTGTGTGTAAACATATTGAAGAGATTATATCAGAGCCTATTTTTTGTAACAATAAAATTAAGATTGGGAATAAACCATTTCTTTATAGAAGTTGGGTAGACAAAGGGATATATTTAATTAAACACTTGCTGGATGAAAGAGGTAATTTTTTATCATGTCAAGATGTTAAAAGGATATATGATGTAAACATTAATTTTGTCTCTCTAAATGGTTGCATAGAAGCCATAAAGGAATATATGCATCAAGACAGAGAGAATGCAACTGATCCATCACTGCTTGCCTATGATACAAATAAAACTCTTAGTGTAATTCAATCTGTACAGAAAGGTGCAAGACTGTATTATGATAACATGGTAACTAATACACATGTGCCTAACTGTTGCTCAAAATCAAAATCAAAATCAAATCAAATTAAAACAGACTTTATTGTCTGCCCAGGAGGACAGAAATTTGTCTTTGCTCACATACCCATACAGACATTTAACACACAGTTAGGAGTAAAAGTGAGGAGTAAAATAGTGTTGATTGCACCAGTCCATCAAAGCAGTGTATGTTTATCCTAACAACAAACCTTGGGTGACCAAGGGCCTAAAAGCACTGCTGAACAAAAAGAAACATTTGTTCATCACGGGCAGAAGCCCACGACAGAAGATTAGTACATAGAGAGGACCATGATGCTATCCGTTGGGTGGGCAGAGGCTCTACGAGCATACTAGTTAGTCCGCTTTCAGTAGTTTGCCGGTGGACCAACGAGTGTCGACGAGATTGAAACAGAGGTCGAGTTAGCTCTCGCCATAAACCCGATGTGTCAGAATGCGGCTCGTGGTTACATCTTGAGCTCGCTGGAGGGACCTGCCAGACGTCGAGTGTTGATGCTTCCGCATGACGCAAGAGATACGCCGAGAAAGATCTTGGGTGTCCTAGTGGAGGCGTACGGCGAACGGAAAGATGTCGACATCAGTGCCACAGCAACGTGATGAGGTGGTCGACGAATACGCCGCGAAGCTCCAGAATTTAAGCAGGCGAGGTAGAAGGCGGCGCAGAGCGTCGAAGTGGCGGCGATTGACACCATCTCGGAGGACTGCAGCCCGACCGGTCAGGGAAAGTGACTGCCCCCGTCGTCCGTAACAGGATGACAGGGAAATAAAGTGTAGCTGGCCTGACTGGAAAGTGTCCGACGGCGGAGGTTGTCATTTATGGCAGTTGAGTGATGGCGTTGCTCGACACCGGCAGTGAGGTAACGACGGTCACTGACGAATGGGCACGAGGGCACATACAGGACTTACAGCTAAAACAAACTCAGGAGTGGCGGTGGTGGACATGTTTACGGCCAGCGTCTGAGGACGTTCCTATCCTGGTGGTCAAGGACCTGGTCGATGTGGTCACAAGTGAGCGCAGGAGGCGCGTGTCGCTTCTACTAGGGAAGAACGTCCTTGATCGGATAATGGACTCTACCGCAGATGTGGCGCAGGCAGTACAGGCAGCCGTGCATGAAGCTCATCTTGAGAAGACATTGTCAACAAAAGGACTGGCTAGGGCCGCTGGCAACACGCCCGTTCCAGGATGCCAATGGGTCTGACGTCCACACCAGCCACTTTCCAGAGGTTAATGCAGACCACCATGCCGAACTGTTTAATTTCAGTCCTTCTTGTGTACCTAGACGATCATTTGGTATACTCCAAGATAAAGGACATTCAACTGCGGGAGGCGCCATACCTTCAGGATGACGACAGTGAAGAGGAAACGCCAGGGTGGTATGCTACTCTTCCAAACCATCACCACAGAACTCTTGTGACAATGCCTGTGGTGCCAGAAGTAACAGTGTCTGTGGTGTCAGATGACAGTACCAGAAATGACAGTCCCTATCGTGTCCGAACCGCGCAGATCGCAGCGACTTACCGCGAGACAGGCAACAAACTCGCACAAAGTGTAGGATGAAACAGTTCGTGCGACGCTATGCCATGGCAATATGAATACCATGGATATATTTTTTAGTTGCGGTGATCGGTGACACCGTAGATGACACGTACGCATTGATCAGTTGTTTATTTTGCTAATTGTTCATTTTTCTTCAACTTTACCGCGGCTGCGTCCAGAAAATGTCATTGACAAGAATGACACACGAGGTGATGGCTGACAATAGATGTCAGCACTCACTCTTCTTCAGTCTCTGTTTGATTCCTCCTGAGTCCTTGTGCCTTTATTTAGGATGGTGATGGCTGCTGGCACGAAGGACCTCTGGTAGGCAGCTTTCCTTATGCGTGGTACTTTATAGCGCCTGCCTGAGGGCAACAGCTGGAAGCTAGTGTGGAGAGGGTGTTCAGGTCCGAAATGATGTTATGTGCCATCCTTCTGACTGCATGAAGGTACAAGTCAGAAAGTGCAGCTGTGCTTGACCAATAATTTTATTTGCCTGGTGGATGATTCTGGCCAGCCTTGCCTTGTCTTTGACTAGTAGATGACCATACCAGGCAGCGATGTTGAATGAGAGGATGCTCTCAACAAGAGACCTGTACACAGTCTCCAGCACCCCAGAGCTGACGTCGAAGCTGCGAAGTCTCCTCAGAAGGTACAGCCGTTGCTGGGCCTTTTTGTACACTTGGTTCACGTGATCACTAAATGAGAGCTTTCCGTCGATCACTGTACCAAGGTACCTAAACACAGCAGCCCTCTGCACCTGCTGTCCCTTGATTTGGAGTGGTGGGGAGAGAGGGGTTGTGCCATCTCTTCCTTCGTAGGCTCTTCCAAAGGCCATCTCCTCCGTTTTGTCAACGTTCAGATCCAGAAAGCTGCGGTCAAACCACTCCTCCAGCTCCCCCACACAGGCCAGGTACTGTGACAGGGACTGCTCGTCTTTCAGGCAGCCCACAAGGGCCATGTCATCTGCATATTTAACAAGTTTGAGAATAGCACTGTTAATACTAATCCCATTTGTATATACAGAGAACAGGATGGGGGAAAGCACACATCCCTGAGGGGTACCCGTGTTGAGGATCTGCTCATCTGACAGAATCATTCCATCCACTGACAAATAAACTCCGTCAGACGAGCTGCTGGACCCTATAGTACCTGTCGGTGGAACTCTGAAACCCACCCTCTGTGGTCGGTCCTTCAGGAATGAATGGGATACAAGACTAAATAGAAATGTAGATTGGCACATTATCTTCAGGAAAGTAGCCAAGATTAAAGATATTAAATTAAAATGGCTCCAAATCAGAGTCTTGCATAGAATACTGGGGACAAAAATAGCTTTATTTAATATGGGTCTAGAAATTGATGATTTTTGTAATCACTGTAGAAGTGAAAAAGAAAACATTCAACATATTTTTTGGAAATGTAAATGTGTTCAAGATTTCTGGCAAAACTTTCAAAATTATGTGTCAAATAAATGTGGGATTATGACAAGGATGATATTAAGCGAACACCTGGTTTTGTTTGGATGCAGTAATAACTTTAAGACAGACGATGTACTGGATTTAATCTTACTACTTGCTAAATTATACATATACTCTTGCAGATTCAAAAAAACCACACCTCAGTTGCAACCATTCATTCAGATACTGCAATATAGATATAAAATTGAAATTTTTAATGCTCGCCTGGAAATGAAAGAAGAAAAAGTTGTACAACTTTGGCTACCTTATATGAAACTTGTTGACCAAAACTTAAGCAGTGACTAGACTTTCATACATGTTGACATATACTACCTTATGTCTTTTATATTGTTATATATGGTATGGTGCAATGGAGTGAATGGCTTAAACATAGAATATGCCATATCATTAATAGGTAAATGAATAAATGTTTATATATTCAAAAAATAAATAAAATAATGTGTAAAGTATAATAAGGAGAAAAATAAATGTTTATATATGTGAAATAGAGAGCTAGTTGTTAGATACTAGATAGTATATTGAAATTACTTTAAATCAGAGTTCTGCACAAAATGTTGGGGACAAAAAAATGCCTGGCACTATTTAATGTTTGTGATATTGTTATGTATGCTCGTTATAATTCAAGGAATATGATTTTGATGATTTTGTCATGTAATGTAATGTGTTAATGTAAAATAAATGTTAATAAAGTATAAAAAAAAATATTTAACGGTTATTTTTGGGATAGATAACTAATGATGAAGAAAATTATAATTATTATCTTTAACAGTTTTATCTCGTCATTAAATAACTTTACACGAAAAGTGTCTGAGCAAGTCTTGTACATACGATTGAATAGACATAAACCAGCGATTGCAGGCATGGTCGTTGTTCACTGCTTTAACTTCATAAACAAGCAGATTAGTTTGATTTCCAGCATAAAGTATGATTGCAGAAGATTTAAATATTATAAACAGTTGAAATTATATTGACTATCCTTGCAAAAAAAGCTGAAATAAAGCGAACAATTTACACGTTCTGGTCACAACCGCTAGACTCCAATTTACCCGTCGCGCCGTGTAGCTGTACGGCTGGCTGTGGCAGAAGTGATGACGTCACACGCAAGTTCCCGTGACGCTACACGTTGCCGTCCCCGTACGCGTCGCGCCAGCGCTGAGTCTCAAACTCTCTAATCTCTCGTCCCCATCGGGTAGATCGCAAGGTTACAGAGATTGTATATTGTCAGTGGCAAGTTTCTCTGATTGCTCATCTGTTGACATGACGACGGCGGTTTGCTTCTTCCCTACTTTCTTCCCTCGTTAATCATGCCGGCCCCTCAGCCAAACAACCGATCCGTTAGCGTTAATAACAAACTAGTTCAATGAAGCTCAGAAAATTTTCAGTCTTAAATATTCTGTCGTCGCACTCAAACTAGAGGAAGAGGAACCTGCTAAGTTAGATACAGCTTCCTTCAAACAAATAAAAAGAAAGACAGAGTAAACTAAACAACGCTTAGTCGTTAGTTCTCATTCACCGATGTGAATTGCTTGTGATTCAGCGCCCGTCACACTTCAGGGTAGACAGACGTACAGCCACGCTCGAGCGACCAACGTCTAATCTTACCCCACAATTAACATTATCTCCCTTCCTCTAATCCAAGGGCGGATAACTACCACGATCGGGTTGAGACCATCAAAGACCTGAGGCGACTACGCGACTGTCTTGACGTCCCCGTGGTGGTTTACAACCGCCTCCTCCCTGACCCCTTTCTTTTCCCTCCTCTATCCGCCTGGCAGACTTACCTTGTGAACGCTTGAGTGGCCAAGCATAGAGTTACCTCCCCAGGCTGAGTGGCGGGATAATCGAGGTGGCCCCCACTCTTCTCCGATTGTCCTCGTGGCGTGCTGTCCCCTTGTCCTGGGACAAGCCCCTTCACAGGGCTCGGGTTTCACCCGAGTTTGGAAGGTTGACGCGACTGTAGGTCCTCGCTTCTCGCTCCTGACAGTTACTGAAGGCCGTTGGCGACAGTTAGTGTCGCCTGGCAAACCCTCGAGTTCTCTCCCTTTTGTCTTGCGTAACAAATGGCGAAGATGGAGGTGTGCGAGACCTGCAAGAGTACAGGGACGTGAAAACTTGGCTCGTGCTTCCTCACTAATTACTTTCATACATCTTTTTGAAAGATGCTTTAAAATGTTTCTTTTGTTTTTGTCTTTGTTGTTATTTTTTCAGTTTTCCTCTCAGGTCTCAGGAGGAATGTGTGTGGGTGGATGAAACTGTTCAGCGTCTTTAAAACCTTTTTTCGCTGTCGACTCCGAGACCCGAACCCTTGAAACATCTGTGCAACCATCTGCCAATTAGCAGAGGGCTGTCCATACGGACAATTTTGAGAATGTCGTTTTTCACATTTTTGTTTTCTTGTTCCGAGTAAAGACAGGAAGAAAAAGGATATCAAAAGAGAAAACGTTTCCGGGATTGTGAAGCCTGCCTCTTGAAGTGAAGCAGCCATGTCAACAACAGTCTAATAATCAAGTGTTTTTGTGCCGCTAATAAACAAAGCCACACCACAGAATGGGGGATGAGGTGGGTGCGTGGGATTCACTCATAAAATCCGTCATGACTCCCACATTTCTTTGTTTTAATGATCTTATTTATTAAAATTTCGTCTCTCTTACCATCCTTGGTGCGTGCTACCTACTAAGCACCTCAGTGTTCACGAAGGATGCCCCAGGTCCCCAGCCTCCGACTTACCTGCGGTGCTGCCATTTCAACGCGGTCGGGGGTATATCTCTCTGACTAGTCTTTGAAAAGATGTATGTAGCAGGTGATTGGCGATGGCAGGGAGAGAACACCGAGTGGGAAAAGGCGGAGGGAGACAAGAGAGGACTGATAGATTTGTACCGGAAGTGTCATTCCGTACGTGCCCATCCGGATCGTTCACGGCGCATGCGCGCCGACAGGAAGCTGTGTCATGTGCACGTGAGGGATGGACGGGGCTGGTTGTCACGGTAATCAGAGGGCCACTGACAGCTGCCGGCGCCGGCGGAGAGATGTCCGTGAAGACCCCCGTGTCACGTGCTGACACATTTACGCCATTAGCACGCACCTCGCGCTGACAGAGCACGCGGAGGCAGGTGTGTGCGTCGTGCCAGTTGTCCGGGCAACTGTTCCGCAGGTGAAAAAAAGGGTTTCTTTCAACCTCTTCCCATTTCCCTCATTTTGACATTCCCCACCCATTCCCGTATACCTGCGGTCGTGTCTCTCATTCTTGGCCAACAGCGCATCCATCGTCAGGGTGCTAACGATCCGACAGAGCAGTCGGGTCAACATGACACCATTGTGACGTCAGCTAGGGTAGGGTGTAGAGAACAACGGAATTCCTTTCTTCTTACATTCCTTTGCTCATGTGGGTGGACAACGTGCAGAGAAGAACCCTGAGAGTTGGCGAGGCTCGAACAGAAATATGGCTGTGGCTAGGAAATGCCGGATCTTGGGCAGTCTACAAACAGGATGTAGCTATCGTCGGGTAGTGAAAACAAAAGACTGATTGAGATAAAACTCCGTCCATTTTGATTTTGAGGATAAGCCTGTCGGACTGCCAGACACAATTTCTTCTAAGCGTTAGTATAATCGACAGTCCATAAAACTTCTTTGAACAGTAGTTATGGCCACACCAAGATTCCGTTACCAGTAGCAATGTCCACACAAGACGACGCCTGTGTCACAGGTAGGTAGTGAAACAAGTTTAAAGTTCTGAAGGCTAGTGCAAAAGTGAAAGGAATAAATGTCTTGTTGAAGAGAACTGCATGGCACCTTAAATGATGGTGACAGGATCACACACACACCTCCCATGCCAGACTTACAATTCAAGCCATAGTCAGTAACTGAAATCATGTCACTCAGTGAAAACACAAGGCAGATCCTTTCTTTCCAGACAAGGAAGAGAAAAACAACAGAAGGATGAGACTGCCATCACTGAGGTGTTGCACAGGTAAGTTACACCCGACAGAGCGGAACAAGAGAAGAGATTTCACAGCCAAGAAAAGTGTTGGACTGAGACACACAATGAGCTCACTATCATGACACTCAATGGACAGAGGCAATATTTCAGCAAAGAGTATACAACAGAATAGGATGCTGAGACAATAAACACGAACATTGCCAATACCGTGTGCATCGTAACGGAACTGATACCACGAAGGTGTCAAACTGCTCCACATGGGGGCGCTGCTGATAACCGGGGTGAGAGACAAAATATTGCTTGGCTACCCCAGGGGCTGCCGACTCTAGAGGGACACGAATGACCGCCCTGTGTACACCAACTTATGTCGGATGGAGAAAGTCGGGTAACAATGAATAACAAAGGTGACTGTAGCCGAAGTCTGGCCACCAGGTATTGTTATCTCGAGCGAGGAGGGGAGAGGAAGACCTGACAGAAACCACAAAACAATGTTTCCAGGCGATTTGAGGACAGCTGGCGGCACAAAGATTATTTTCTCAGAAAAGTGGGGAGCGCGCATGAGCGAGTGTGTGCGCGAGCTCGGAGGTACGAAGGGTGTTACAAAAAATAGACACTAAGAGAGACAGGGGAACTCAAGCAGAGCCTGTACCCAGCCAAACAAAAATGCTTGGAAGACAAAACACCATTCCATGACAAGCATCGCAGAGTCTACAGTCTGGGAGAGGAGAGAAAGTGAGGTGAGTGCTGCCCGGAGAAACACAATCACGAAACTTGTGTTTGAACGGAGAGAGAGAGAAAAACAGAGGAGGTGAGAGATGGAGGGGAGAGAGAGAGCAGCAGGGAACGGTATCCGGAGGGAAGAGAGGCAGATACACAGGTAAAGGTAAATACGACGAGAGCTCACTCCTTGTCCCGGGACAGAATACGATGAATACCACTCAGAATACAATGCACAGGAATACAAAAGAGAATGTGTGACGGTGGGAGAGAAGAGAGGGGAGAGAAAGAGCCTGCGTGTGTGTGAGAGAGAGAGAGACAGACGGTGAACCACGAAAACATGAAGAGAGGATCCGCCGAGAATGAATGCAGAGAGAAGTGGAAAGACGAGTTGTGGACGAGTCCGGAGACCTGCTGAGCGCTTTTCACTCGTCTTCCGTTACACAGCAGCGCGCTGCCTGCAGGGCAAAACATCAAATAAAGAGGAAAAGAAAAAAAGAAATATCGAGAAACCTTGTTGTCAAAGCTGCTGTCCGCTCTGGCGCGTGGGAACTGGTGGGGCAGCCGACCACAACAACAACAACGCGATACGTTTGTGACAGTTGAAGTTTGTTGTTCGAGGCCAGTTTGCCGAAGGTCGTCCCTCCTGCGAAACTTGGGCAAGCGAGCAGACTTGCATTGCACTGGGGTCAGACTTGCATTGCACTTGGGGTCCACACAAACCACACAAGCATGCTCCATTCCATTTTAGGTTTTGCACACGGCACTAAGAAAACTGCGAAATGTTGATTGGTTGTTGCCAGAGGACATCGATCTAAGCGGAAAACCCTTATAGAAACCGATACCCGTAGATGCTATAAAAACGCGTTACGGGTACCGGGAGAGATGCACTGGGTGGGTGAGGGAGGGGAATTATTTGACCTGCGCCAGTACCAACAGAAGCACGTGAGAAATGACTCAGTACACGTCACAACTGGAGGGAAATGACAGAGCTAGAGCGCCACCTACTCATCTGTGCATGCATGCAATCTCAAGAACTAAGACCAAAGTTAGAGATTATCAGAGCAAGCAAGACAACAAACCGCTCGAGGCAGTGACCCTTTGAACTCTGCCCCAAATAAACTCGTGGCCGATGACGTCACACCGTCTTCGTCTCGCGCCAGCTCCGGGTACCCTCGTTACCTCAACATTAGCCTTTACTGTTATCGCCGACCTCACCCAGCCAAACGTTTCTTACCTAAAGGTCGGTGTGATGTAACGGGAGGCTCCGAGCCTCCAGCGCCCCTCACGGAGGACCAGATGGCCACCCGGTCTTCTTCAGCAGGGTGAGTGCAGTTCAAGCTGCAAATCGCGGAGGAGTCTGTCGGGGCCGAGGCCTTTGATGTTTCCCTGATTCGCAATTGGGAGAGGGCATGGTCTGTTTCCACTGACGTCACAGTCCTCAGGTAAGAAGTGTGTACGGCCGTTGGTTTTATGTCATCGTGAAATGAGTTAGACAGAGAGAAATGTGTGTTTGTGTGTGTGTTTACGTATTGTGATTTACGGCAGGAGATTGCCGCACACAGATGAGTAGTGAGTCAGTCACCGGGGGAGGGGGATGTCGGGGACGAAATGTCTTGAGACAGGACGCAGCAGACCTCCACAAGGCTTCCCGAATGTAAGAATAAAGAAAGAAGATAAATGAAGAGATAAAGGAGAAATGCAAGAAATAAATAGGGTTAGGGAAGAAGGGAAAAAAAGAGGGAAGGAAGGCTGACATATTGAAAGAAAAGAAATGAATGAAGTAAAGAAAGGAAGAAATAAAAATATAAAGAAGAATAATAGAAGGAATAAAAAAGAAACAGAAGACGAAAGAAAGATCAAAGAAAAAGAAAGAATGAAATAAATAACGAAAGAAAGGAAATAATTTAAGGAAGAAATAAACAGGAAGGAAAGAAAAAAAGACAGGAAGGGTGGAAACAAGAAACGAAGAATAAAGTCAATGGTCGGCGCTTATAAGATTAACGAGGACTAGTGATAGTACAAAATAGATGAAATTCACTTCCTGTCGTCCTCTTCTACCCAGTCTCCGGTTCCCCGTTAATTTAAAAGACTGATATAGAGGGAGGGTCGGTGGTGGTGGGTTGATGTCGATCGAAGAAGAAAATAAGAGGAGGAGAAACAAGAGGAGATAGAGAGACGCGAAGTTAGAGGATGAAATCGAGGAAAGGGGGAGACGATGTAAGGAGGTGGGGAGTGTTCATTACTCCGACAACTAGTGAATGAATGAGCGAAGAAAAACTCTCAACCACCACGAACGCACAAACGTATACCTATGTACACACACACATACTAATACATAAACATTTTATATATACAGACAAACACTAATACCTACAGACACAGCTACAGCCCCAGACCACGTGGCACCGAGCACATCATCCACTCACGGAGGGTCTGGTAGTCTGTGGACAGCAGAGTGAAGTCACCACGATTGATGATCTAATATGTCCCCACACTACACCATCACATCCGGTCCACCAGTGCACCCCATCTCCTCCACCACCCTACCGTTGTGTGTGAGCAGGGGTCAGTGGAGTAGATGGAGGGAAGGAAGCAAAGGTCAGAAGCGAGCAGTGGCATCATCGATGACACTGGCACGTGCCACCCCCATCTATCACGTGACGGATCGATGAGGAGGACAAGGGAAGGGGCGAACGCGGGCCTTGTTTTATTAGGGGTCAGCGAGTGCTGGGAAACAATCCCACATCTTGAAAGCTGATCACTGCCGGGGTCGGGGAGGTCAGCGATCAACGATGATTCCAGTTTCGTATCTCGCGATCTCTACGTGCCTGAACCTGGTTCGAAAGGATCAGCGATCAACGTCGATCCCACTTCAAAGAACCGCCGGCTTCATCAGGATCGTGAAGGTGTTTCAGAGTCAAAGATCACTTTTGTGTTCACCGATACAAGCATCTGAGATCTTGGATTTAAAAAAAAAAGAGAGAAAAAAAGTCTCCTGAGCTTTAGTGTCAAAGGTCACGAATAACAGATTCAAAAAGATTTAATGAAATGGTGAACGAGAAAGCACTTTGTTGTTATTAAGCGATCCTTCTCGTTCAGAACCTGGTTCACAAAGTAAAGAAACGTTCATACATCTGCAATAATGGCATTAAATATATTTTTATTTCTGAATAGTAAATCACAACATTGCTTGTATTAACTTGTTAGCAGCTGTGATTTTCTTTTCTTTTCTTTTCTTTTCATTTCTTTTCTTTTCCTTAGACACGGGTTGGGCTTCAAAATATCAGTTTTCTTTCGAACCGTGACTCGGGTGGGTCGGGCAGACCCTGTAGACCTGCAGGCGATTGCTGCACTGGAAAAAAAAAGAAATCATCCGACATCAGTTGTGCAAGAAGTGGAACGAAAAACCAGCAACAGGGATTGCAGATATGAGCAGCTGCTAATTTATTTATTTGTATTTTTGTCCTCTGTCGTCAGAGCATGTTTTGCCGCTAAAACGGACACCACCCTCCAACTGCGACATCCGATACCCGGACCATCTCTCCCCACCCTGAGGAAGCACAGAGCGTGGTAGATGCAGGTGCTGGGGATCCGTCATCTGGTGAACAGCACAAAGGAATAATTAGATGACGAGCTAATGCCTTAGTTTTTTTTAAATATCAAACTATAAAAAGAAGCAAAACCAGTAATATCGTGTGTATTACAGGGTTTTCCTGGCGAGTTCTAGTGGAGAACTAATTTAGTTTTCTAATAATGGGGTTAGAGGTCAACAACAATAACCTTAGAATCGCACATGGAAACGTTTAGTTGTGCAGGTTTCAGCTAATAGGACAGCTGGTATCGTATGTTAATAAAGTTTATCTGAGTACAAAAGGGACTTTCAGTTTGGACATCTCGCAGGCATGGTGACGATTGTAGACGAAGACGTCGATGGCGGAAGCGGTTGTTCTTCCTCTCATCCTAGAGAAAGTTCTCGTGCTCATCAAAACATTTACACTGTGTCCAGATTACTGTCACCGCAGCACAGATGAAAACATTCCTCCTGAAAAGAGTGGAAAAAAAGGATGGATGGATAGAAGAACGAAGAAAGCTGTCGATTGCAGGCGTGATGAGAACGAAGTGAAAAAAAGAAAGAAAGAAATACATAAAACGATTTTAGAGAAAAGGCTGAAGTGTTTGAGAGAATCCCAGTTAATATGTTTGTTAGTGAGGGCGAGCACGCGGACAAAGGGCTTAGAGAAGGCCTGAAAAACAGATTTAACGACCAAAGAGATTGCCGATGATGGTGGCTGCAATCAGAGGAAGACATTTTGGGGGAAGGTTGGGAGGGTGGGGTGTGAGAAAGCGTGCAGAACGGAACGAGCATGAATTTTTGATGGTGGGCAGAGCATCGTTCTTCGTACACTCTGATTCCTGGTCCGTGAAATTCAAGCCCCGCGACCACCAGCGACAACCGCAACCACCCGCCGGCAATGCTCTTCGTCGTCCGCTTCATCATCGTCGTCTCCGGAGAGCATCACGTTGCAGATAATAGAGACTACGCCTTCCCGCCTCCAAATTATCTCCCCGTCCCATTATCTCCCCCTGCCTGTTGCCCCTCCTCCCCACTTCAATATAGTAGATATCTTCGTACAGGCGTAAACACGGAGTCAGACAGGCAAACAGGAAGGTGACGTTGCCATGAGGACAAGCCGGGTAATGATCCTGTCACGATTGGAGAGTGGGTACCGGGTACAGAGGCGCCTTGTCAGATCTTATCTCCCTCTTGTCTCTGTCCCTCTCTGACGCGCACGCACGCACGCACTGTGGAGAGAAAGTTCTGAAGTTTGTCGAGGTCATCAGAAATAGAAGATGGCCGAGGTGAGAGTCAGAGGAATTTGGATGTTCCACAAAATTGTGAGGATCTGATTTATGGCTGTCCGTGCGTTTGTGGGTATGTGTGTATATATGCGTGTGTTGTGTCAGTACAGTTTCAATTATATTATTATTATGTTTCAATTATATTTTTTTTTTGTAATCACCTCTCCGTTTCATCGAATTATTCCTCTTAGATCGACAGAGCTGCTTATCTTTATGTCAGAAACCCTGACCTACCAGCTGGCAACAATAACTATTATCCAGCAAGTTCTGCTTTCTCTCACAGGTTGAACAATTCGAATCGCTTCAGTGACTGCTCACGTGTTCTCTACTTTAACCCTTTTTGTCTCCAAGGTAGCGGGAGAAGCAGCACCCCACTGAGGTTTGCCAGCGAGGATGGGGTTTGCCACTTCCGGAAGATCTTGAACGAGGTCGCTGTACTCAGGGTGCTGTTGAAAGTTTCTTAGGTCTGATTAGAGATGATGGTTGTTTATGGCCTTCTTCAACCTCGCTTTTCTTTTCTATGATTCCGAGATGACGAGGAGAAGCCGGCCATCAAGCAGAATCCTGCGTTGTCAGGAGGAAAGCAGACCCCGGTGCACGATCCACGCTGCGTGCGGAGGAACCGTTGTCCTCGAGTTCTCTCGCATGTATTTATTTTAATGGCTGCCCGGAGGGAAACTGGTTGTGACGGAAAGTTAACTCCACTGTCGTAAATGTTAACAAGTCTTGTGCTGCAGCAGTACTGCTTGGAATGCATGCTGCGTGCACGTGCAGTACTGGAAAAAGATGAAATACACAGCAGATGTCATGTGGGTAGGGATGCTGCAGTTGTTGTTTAGCAAACATCATCGCAGCTAGTGGTTAGAGCGCTGGTGTCCGAACTGGGAGGCGCGCGGGTTCGATACCCGAATAGCGCAGCAAACTTCCAACATTACTTGATGACGCAAAGGACAGCGTCAAAGGTCGTCCGGTTCTGTTTGTTGTTGGCCAACTTGTTGATGTTTTTTTCGGCTGTCATTCAGGCTCCGCAGCTTTTGTCGCTACTGCTCGTCGCCAGGTGTGGCCGAACCACATTTGCGCTTTCTCTCGGGAGTCCAGTGCAGAGCATCAGTCCTGGCGATGGATCTGCTGTCGCCTTTGATTACGCGGCCAGTCCAGCGCCACCATCTTCTGGCAGCCATGGCGGCCACTTCCTCCTGTTTGCACCGGGCAAGAAGTTCATTGCTGGAAATGATCTGTGGCCAGGATATCCCCAAGGTCTGCGCCAGCACTTGGCGCGGAGTCAAGTGACAAGGCCGGAGCTGAAGATGGCACACTTCTTGTGTCACTCGCGACCCGCACTTGGCACGTTGCGTGACCAAGAAGTTCAGCCTCGTTCTGAGCCGAAAAAGAAAAACGAAAACTTTGCTCCAACGACCTCGTCAAGAGACGATCTGGGGAGTGTGCTTCCACCCCATGCGGACACTGACGTCACAAGAAATCTTTGTCATGGGCTACGTCATTTTTTCGATGCTGAAAATCGTCACCACCGTAATAATGACGTCACTTTGATAAATGCGTCAGCGCTGTTTACATCAGGCTTTGATAATGACGTCATTATTCATTATTGTGATCATAAACAAAATTGGATTCGAGGCGGGTCCCTGTCTTTGTGGAGTGTACACATTATTCCCTTGTCTTCGTCAGTTTTATTCGGGTACTTTGGTTTCCTTCTACAAGTGTGAGTCTTTTATTGGTAGTTTGGTGATTTGTTTGTAAACAGGATACTGTATGAAATTAATTCTTGTTTACGTGTATCTCGATTAGCTTATGGATATCGTTTTTGGTCGTTTATCGCTCACCCTGCTGTTCCGTGGGTAGGTCCGTTGTCTGACAAGTACAGCTCATTAGCGTCCGTGCTTTTTCAACCAGACCACCATGCAAACCACACCAAGAACAACAACAACAGCAACAGCAGCAGCAGCTTCGAAGAATGACAAAAATGGCGGCTGAGTGAGACTCACGCAGAAGTAAATAACTCTCACACGCTATTTCCCTCTCTGTGCTAACAAGTCTTGACAGGTGCTCATCTCAATCCCTCTGCACCCTACCCCATCTCCTCTCATTTGCTTCCGCCATCGGCGTCACACAATCCGCTTTACACCCCTCTCCACACCCTCATCAACCTCCACCCGGTTTCGCACCGTCTGCCCGATCGTCTGTCAATCTCCTCCCTCAATCCATCACCCCGACCCCCATATTGGAGGTTTTCTTTTGGGTTAAAAAGGGTTTTGTAATTTTATTAGACAAGAAAATAGTTGTCTGGTCATAAACGTACTGACTACGGGTGGATCCATTTATCTGAGTGGAATGACGGTCGAAGTACACAGGTCTCACAATCTTTCTTTTGTGGCCTTTGGTTGCTGACAACGGCGAGAAGAACAGAACGAATACAGAGAAAATGGTCTGATATTAACTGAATACACGATGTTCAACATGTGACAGATTTTGTACACAATAGTGGTGCACACTCCCCCCCCCCCAAAAAAAAAACCAAACAACAACAACAACAAAACAAAAACAAAACAAACAACAACAACAAAAAAACAAAAACAAAACTACAAACAAACAACAAAAAAAGCATTCTATTTGTCCTTGTCCAGATTCCGTGTCTCTTCCTTCCCTTCTTTTCTTTCTGTTAAGGATCTTAGACACGCTGGATAAAATTTGATGTGTTTACATACATATACAAACGTTCGTTCCTATTTGGTAAAGGTCTTTACACACACACACAAACACAGACTCACACACAAATGATCACACACAGACACACAGACGATCCCACACACGCACACCTACCCGGAGGAGGAGGAGAGGTAGGTAAGGGTTACAAGCAGCTGTTTCTTGTTGTGTGGCAGATACCAGGGTTCCTGGAGTTGTCTTGCAGGCAAAGAATGCAGCGCTGCCTTCTGTCTGGCTGTCTGACCGTCTCCGTGGCACAAAAAGCAACACCTGCCCGTCTCTCTCTCCTCCCCCACACCCCACTCACTCCCACCCCGTCCCCACCCCATCCCCACCCCCATGACGCTTATCTCTGCTGCACGGCTCCGCACGTCTTCCGCACGACAGGCATAACTAGATGGCGCCACGGAGGTTGCGCTGAGGAACTCTGTCCCCCCTACCCCCTCATCCCCCACCTACCCCATCATCCCCCACCTACCCCCTCATCCCCCACCCTTCTTGGCCACAGACGGCGTGAAAGTGCTGAGGGTGCAGGGTGGGGGATCCAGGGTGTGAGTAGAGGGGGTTGTTCTCACCTACATCAGTTATCCTCCCCCACCCCAAGCATCCCACAATGCCTCCTATCCTGAGTGACATCAGGCCATCTATTGGGCTGATCTCCCTTGACGCGCCACCTCTGTGATAACAAAAGCCGGGGTCTGTAGTCGCTCGCCATGTCAGAAAGAATTTGTCGAGATAAGTGTTTTCTTGCCTCCGTGTGACGCTGCTTCTTGCCTTCCTAGCAACAAACATACGGGTCTTGGGTTCTCATTGCAAAATATTTCTCTTCCTCCGTCTCCCCTCCTCCGATACTAACGACAAATTGTTAGTCATCGCATTATCGCCGCAGACAAAATGTATTTGTGTAAACCTCATCACAGTACAGGGTCACGTGAGTCATCAGATCATATCGCAAGATTTGGGGGATAATCTGTTTTGGGGGATAATCAAATGATTGCGCTGTCTATCCCGTTCTGTTGTGCTGTCTGATTGCAACTCAAGATCATTTGCATAATCTATTCACAACACAAGGTTGTTTCTGGACATCACAGTCATTAACAACGACACAAAGTCATCGGTGTAGTCTGATCACAACAGACGTCCATCACGATGTGTTCTTCCCACAGCACACAATAACATGCTCCGACTATCACAGAGCCACAGTAAAATACAATGTCAACAACACAGAGTCAGTACTTTTGGCAGAACACAACAATAAACAAGAAAACTCTCTAGAGCAGGGTGGCCAAAGTTTTCTTTTTGCTAGCCGGTCTCAAAATTTTGAACTATGCGGCGTGCTGGAAAAAATATCAAAAGCATGAGTCAGGTACACAACACACCTAGTGATAACGGAATAAACAACAAATGAGTACATAATGGAGTTTAAATTTTAATCAAATTAACCGCTGAATGAAAGGAAATGAATACAAGTGCACTTCACATTTGGGCTGACGGGCAGGTCCAAAGATGTCCGCGGGCCCATCCTTTGCCCACCTCTGCTCTAGAGTCATTCGTGTTGATGTTCGATCACTGCACCTTCAAAAAAATAAAAAAATAATAGTGATAAAAATAAAATATTAGTTTGCTAATAATACAAACAACTAGACAGGAGTCAGTCAGCGGTCACAGACTGCTGTGCCCAATGTTACCGGAAGCTTTGCTCCCACACACTCTGGATGGCTTTTGGGGCGACAAGGACATGAGAAAAGTGATCTGGTCTTTATTTCTCTGGGTATTGTCAAACGAGAATTAAGTGAAAAATTCAAGAAAGATGACAACATTGACCCAGCGTAAAGAATGCAACAAACATCGGAGATGACCTCTGGTCTGCACCTGTAACAAAGGTATTTAAATTAATTGCTAGCAGTTAATCAACAACTCAACAACATGGTCACATTGGAAAAGATCCTCGTCCTCGTTATATCCACAGTTTGCTGAACAACTGCAGCTGATGTGGGAAGGGGGAAAGGTGAGACAGGGGTGGGGCTGACTGGTATGTGATCTGGAGTAAGAAGAAACCCTCTTTTCGTCCAACGATCTCTTGCAAATTGGGATGTGGACCTGACAGCTGTGAGTACAACCAGAAGGGCAACATCTGCGTGTTGGAGTGGCATTTCTCCTCGCCTAAAAGCTGGGTGCCGGGCATTTTGACAGTTGTGAGAACTATCGTCTGCTCTGGCAGGACTCTGCTACCATTATCAGCTTGAACACATTAGCTTTAAACCTGCGAGAGTCATCTAAGATGAATTTCGAAAGGTTCTGGGTTGCAGTTCAATAAGTAAACAATTTTAGGAAAAATAAATATATCTGTTCAGGAGGCTATACAATAATAGAATGATCTTCAAGAACAGTTGTTGTATTATGATTAATATTCTTTGTTGGGTCGGAAAATGTATTTAACCAGAGTGAAATGAGTAAATTTCCTTCACGATGACCTGGCATATTGATAACAACAGTAACTTGTGTAGCCAGGTCCCAGCCAACAAGATAAATACTCTAAATAATAAAAAAAGGATGATGAGGATGATGATGTGGGGAACTTGACAAACCATCCTCATCATGAACAGATGATACTTGTGATAATCGCAGTGTTGTCTCTTGACTACCCACTAAACACTGGAATCACAAGAAAATGTATGCAACTGGCTAAGACGATGTTTGGTGATGACGATGAAAAGAAAAAAAAAGACTAGAAGAGAAAGTGTTTTCTGTGTAACAGGAGAAGTGTAGTGACATTTCCATTTCTAGACGGAATGGCTGGCGAGGCTGGCGGCTTAAATCCCGATCTGTAAAGATTTACAGCTCACCCTCTCATCTCTTGCTCAATACGAGACGGCTATCGTCCTTCACCTACTCCACCTTCACCCTGCTCCTTTCTCCCCTTCCTCCACTTCTACACACACCCGTCAGCACGCCACACACACAGATGTACATCATCTCACTGGACAGTGGCCACACACACTCACAGACACACACACTCACAGACGCACATCACGTGACTGGACAGTGGCCACACACACAGACCACAGACGTACATCATCTCGCTGGACAGCGGCGCGAGACGTCATCACGTGACTTCTGTTGGTCTGTCTGGGGAGCTGACGTTGCAGCGCGCGGGGAGCCGAGGGAGCAGCAGTCATTAGACTCATCAGAGTCCAGTCACGAGATCCCTGAAATCTTATCCCTGCGGCCATATCGCACTGACTACTGGACATCTTGACCATCTGGCGGCTCCACCAGTCCACGCCTGGTAATAAGGAGACCCTTGGGCGAGATGACCTGGATAATTTGTCGCCCTCGAGACCCCGACACCCGTCCGCCTTCCTGGGTAGCCTGTGGGGTTGTAGCGGTGTAGTTGCTGGTGTGGGAATCCAGACTGGAGGGTCAACTACCTTTGGTGTGCGACATGGTGATTTTTATTTTAACTTCATCTGGTCTTACTTGCTTTATGACAACCCAGAAATAATGATGATAAAGAGAAAGAGAAATAAAGGTATCGTCTGAATAATGGTGGATAAATTTGCAAGATATTTGATACCTACTGATAGGGGAAACGTCATCATAATAATCATCAACACATTAACATACACATAAACAATTGAAAGAGCAGAAGGCGCAAATAAACAAACCCACATCCCCAGACATCACCTCACTCGTGTGCCTATCAGTCTGCTCCAGATATCCTGCCCGGGTAGCAAGAACAATCAGTCACTAACTCGCAGGCAAAACAAGTCCTGTCGGTGACCTCCCCAAAGTAAAGCTCACCCCGCCGGCAGTGGCGCCACTGGACAACCCTCGAGACCTTCAGGCCGAGGTCAGGTGTGCCAAAGGTCAGAGGGCTCGGCGTTGCGCAAGGTGGACCCGTCACTGAGTCTTGTACTCACTGGCAGCTGTACTGCAGTGGAGACCTTTGGTGTCCCTTCCAGCGGGGGGTACTTTCACAGGCCGACCATGTCTGTAGAAGTGGACAGTCAAAGAAATACTTTCCATCATTGATGACTTCATGCGGAATAGTACATCACGTGTCTAGTTTATTATTTCAGTTTTTAAAGACCTACTTGAGTCAAACAGGAAATTGAAGTTAAAGCTACTAGCATTTCGGCAGAATATATAAAGTTGCTATCTATTACCAAATTTATGAAGTAATTTTTTAATTTTTAGAAAAGCACACTAAAATAACATAAACTGATATTTCTGACATCGCTGACGACCACAGCCAATACAGAGTTGTGAGTTCATCTTGTGGACATTGTCCTCGAGGGAAATGAGGTTGTATATTATTTGCGAAACCCAGGTAAGAACTGTGATGTTCAGAAAAAGCATGTAAGTGTTTTTGGCTAAGATTTTGGAATCTCATAACAAAGTAAAGCCTTTCGTTAGACCCAGTAAAACAATAAATATGTATTATTGTAGGAAATAATCTGGCGCTCGAGTTTGCCTTTAAAGAAGGGACTTTGTCCCACGAGGTCGCTGCTCGCATCGCACCATCAACTGTGAAACAGCAGAGGAAAGGGGAAAGGAGTTCGGAAAAAAAAAAGAAGGGGACTGTGCTTGTAACTCCCTCCCGCCGACCTCCGTTTAGCCTTTTAAATCAGTGCAAAGATTCTTTAATCGACTTGCCCTCATGCCTGAACATGGGAACAGGGTTCAAACACACGCGATGAGATGTAATATTAGGAGGTGGAATCATCAAAAAATGGAAATGAGTGAAAATGGTTGATGAGAATATTTTTTTTATTTGTGTTGGCATCTGTAAGGCGACACACACGATTTACTGACCATATTTTCTGACAGATAAAGTTTCGTTCGATAAAATTCAGAAAGACTCATTTTTAAAAAGTGTAAAATCGCCAGATTCTGGAAGACGATATGATTAGCAAGTAATTTTGCTGCAGGGACATCGCAGATGTCTTCATTAGCCACACCCTGCTGTCAGCGGCGCTGACGTCGTTCTTGAGGAAGGACCGGAAGTGAGGCTGATGAGTCTTGTCGCAGGCGATCAGTGTCTTTTTGTGCAGCCGTGATGCTGGATGCGGACAGGACCTGGGGACGACGGCTGTTCCAGCATCCCGCCGCGCTGCTACAGTGTCATCCAAGGTGCGGACGACCTGGTCGATGAACGGGGCGCTGAAATGGGCAATTAGGGATCCGCGCACCGGGGCGGGGCTGCGTTCAGGACCTGATGAGACCTGTCCTGTCCTGTCTGCTCAACGGGCGGGGCCACGTCTTCCTGTCCTTTTCGTCTTCAGACAGGAATTCTCACAGCCCGGACTTTCACTAGATGAACTTCCACACCCTGAACTGCTGCCAATGGTGTCCAAGACAACACAGACTAAGTGTAATTATTTATTTTTTTTTTTTACTGAATGCATTTTGTTAAAATACGATAATGTCTGGGAAGTTTAGGGGATGGTTATCGTCTACAATTATGCCAATGCAACATTGGTGAGATGATGCACAAATGGCGAAATTGTCATCAAAAGGTTTCCTTCTGGTGGAGCAGGTCCTACGTTGCTGAGCCGTAGTGACGTGACTACGTCGTGGATTGTCACGTGGAGAGTAAGTAATCAACTCTGACTATGTTCATCTTCTTGGAACCAGACCAGACCTTCGTGCGCGTGCACAATTGTGACTGGCACTACGCCCATGACC
Source organism: Pomacea canaliculata (assembly GCF_003073045.1). Lineage (NCBI taxonomy): Eukaryota > Metazoa > Mollusca > Gastropoda > Architaenioglossa > Ampullariidae > Pomacea > Pomacea canaliculata. The sequence continues at coordinate 1,601,202 of NC_037594.1, read as the reverse complement.
TCAAGATGGCCGTCCCTGCTGAACAGCCGCGGAAGAGATGGTCTCCCCTTGGCGTGAGGCGCTCTTCACACAGGGAGGATGGCGAGCGCTGAGTCAATCAATGTCAATCAAATATGCCCCTGCGCTTTGATCCGTCTAAAAGGAATTTCTGTGAATACCTTTAATTTACGAAATTACTGTTTGTATTCCACTCCATTCCAGTTAGCAAGACGGCTGGGCAGGAAATTGTCTGCTGATGGCTACTCACTATTCTTCCTCTGGATGCGTCGATCGTCTTCTCCTAATGGCCTCCTCCGGATTTTCTCTCTCCTTCTCTTTCACTCTCTCAATCCCTGCGCGCGCACACACAGACACATTTACACTAAACACACATACTAAAATAAAAAACAAAAACAAAAAAAAAAGTAAAAAAAAAAAAATTAAAAAACCCCACACACAATAAAAAGAGAGAGGGAGGGAGGGAGGGATAGCAGAAGAACAAGAATGACCTCTCCTAACCCTTTTTTCTAACGAAACGGCCGGAGGCAAGTTTCCATCATGGCCCATATTTTGGCAGAAAACACAATTATGTGTGTCAAATCGCAGCCATTCACTCTCAGCAAGAAGAAAGTAAAGAAGAGGAAGAAAAAATCGCCTGAGAGACACGGGTACAGGCCGAGCCGTTAGCCAGCTCCGTGTCAACCCTTGAAGGCGCGGACCTGGTCGCCACAGACCGACTCTCTTTCAGAACAGGCCTGCGAGGAGGCCGCAGAGGATGTGATCGATGAGAGAGCGATGATGAAGCGCCGCCATGTTGACTCTGGTCTAGACAAATAAGGGGAGAGCATTCAACGGACTGGACACACGGATAATGTCCCCCTTCTTTACCTCCTTCGATATTTGGCGGTCATTTGTTTGGCGAAAAACGTTTTTGGGGAGATCGATGAGGCTAAGTAAAGGGTAGGGTTGTAGGAGAAATTGTGTCGGTGCCTCACGCCGGACTGAGGACAAGAAAATTGTCTTGTTCCCTCCCCAAATAGCCTATTTCTCTCCTTCTCTCCTCCCTCTTTTACCCTCTCAACAGACTGAAAGAGAAGACAACAGTTTATATCCTCATTCAGCTTCGAACTGAGATTGTAATAAAAAGATTAAAACGAAAAAAAATCATGTTCTTTGTCAAACACCCTGATTATTTTGGAAGAATGGAGGAACAAAAAAATCGTAATCCCATCGCACTAAACAGCGTAAATATATTTAACTATTTAAGAACAACAAATTAAATTAGACAGTTTCATTAGGAGAGAACCAGAGTGGCCGCGGCCTAATGACAAAGAAAGACAAAACGGAGAAGAGTGAAGGAGAGAGAGAAAAAAAAAAGGAGTGAGAAGCGTATGTACAGTCAGGTTTGCACGGGAGGACAAAACACTGGATTGTTTGCACGCGCATGACTCAGTGTAAACTGGAGACGTCCTGTAATGTTGTCTTTTCATCCAGCTCGTGTTCTCCAGCAACACAGCTCCTTTTTGTCCTCCCCTGATTGGCTGTTTTCCTTTGGCGACAGTCACGTGACTCTGAGCGCCACCAACTTAAGCCGCCATGGGGGTGTCTCCACGGCGTGCGAGGAATCAGCAAAGCCCATTAACTGAGTGGTCACTAAAATGTATGCACTCCAATTAGACAGACGGCAATGGAAAGAAGAAATAAAAGAAGGTTGGGAAATTAACAATCAATATAAAATTTTCATCGTGTGAGGGACTGAACTTTCGCAGTCATGTTGTTGACATGTCAGAAACTCAGAAAGTTGACATGTAAGCAAAAGACAAGATTTGCAAATATTTTAGGTGAAGGAACTGGTATTAGCAGATGACAGAAAGTGAACTTTCTTCCTCCAGACTTTCTTTCTCTCGCTTGCTCTCTCACACACAGACACACACAAAGAGAGAGAGATACATCAGTTGTTTAGTATTATTTCCCTACTTCCTGTCAAGATGGCATCGAGGCCAGAAACCTTTCTTCAACTAAATAACTTGCCATCCTTCTGTTTTCGACTGCAGCCTGGACTCGCTGCTGAATGTCATCGTGAGTCAGACGTGAGCTGCAGCTCAGACACATTAACAGAACACGCCAGCTTATTAAAAACCTACATGACATTTTTAAATGGCAAAAAACATAAGTAGACTGACCTACTACATCTTTGTTACCTATTGACATCACAGAGCTTCACGAATCGTTGTCCAATCAGTCCTTTCTCATTCATCCACATTTTGTTTCCCCTTATGTGTGAAAATTAAGTAAGGCAAAATACTTCGTAGCTAAGTGGTCGTAGTCTAGCTGTAAGTGGTTCACCATTTCTAGGGACCAGAATCTGGAGGAGGGATCCCAACCCTCCACTTCCTCCTCTGAGTACCTCCTCTGGTAAAACCAGCTCCTGAAAAACAAGCGACCCTGATTTTCGGGGGAAAAAGGGAGTGGGGAGAATATTGAGCACGAGAACAATCTTCCCATATTCAGGATGCTCTCAAACACCAGCTTCAACAGCTGCCGATTGAAAGTAGCGGGTACTGTATGTTCCAGGCGCAGGTTCATTCGATTTACAAGACGACCTCACGCTTGAGTGGTTTGTCTTGGCAGTGGTTATGTCGCCATCACTAATTTTGCCTGCTCTTCTAATTTTGTCCCCTCGTTAATAATTGATTGCAGGCTTAACTAAATTACTTTCGCGCCTCCTTGGCTGTTCATTTCTGCTGCAGTCATGATGAACTTTAAAAACGCAGCACGAGCGTGTCAGTGTAGGATGGGGGTGTGGTGGTTGGAGGGGGGGGAGAGATTTTTTGGGGGAGGGCGCAGAGAAAGACACCAGTGGCAGACTTCTCTCACAAAAACACATGAACTGTGATTTTACAGCTGACTGAAACGAGTATACCTGTTGTAGGTGTGGGTAGCACGCAGTCAGTGGCACCATAATGTCCATTAGCAAGAATGTCCAGTATCTCTGGTGGCAGGAAGCTCTTAGTATCTGTCAGTGGTGCTGTGGTGTACATCTGCCGACACCAGTGGGATCGGAGGATCGGAGGATCGGAGGACCGCAATATTGTCTCTCACGAAGAAGAATGGGTTTAATACAACTCTCGCCCAACTAATGGATGAGCTCCACGGGTCGATCAGCGACTTCCTGTTCCGGTCAGTGTAAAACGTCAATGGTGTAGGTACTAGACATATATGTGGTGCCCCGGTAGCGCAGTGGTAAGGCACTTCTTGTGACGGCGAAACTTGCTTGGTCCCCCGGGTGTAGTTATGACCCTAGGGTAAGTCTTTACCCCGGGGCGACATGGCGAACTCAAGGACAAACGTATTGTCTTTCCAGACCTTCATCTTCCCTGTAGTTACCCCTAGGGGTTTGGCTACCGCATCCTACCTACGAAGGGGCAGATAATTCTTCAAGAAGGAAGGGGGAAATAACTTGTCCGACATTGTTCCATGTCAGAGTACGTCTCTCTCCCTCCCACATGTCCCTCCCCTTCCTCCTCCCTTACCTGCTATCAGTCAGATTGTTAAAACACAATCAGAATGTTGATGTTCCTGAAAGATGGCGCTCGTCAAAACTCGTCATCGCGGCGATGTTTACAAAGAGTCTGACAAAGACAGGACTGACTACTACTTTCTCTGTGCAAGTTTCCACCTTATCGAACTGTTCTGCCCGCCCATCCACCCGCCATCTCCCCGTCCCCTCGCCTGGCCACGACCCGACACGGCACTTGGGGAGATGTCGGGCGGGTAATTCGAGTTTCCTGCGGAAGTCACTCAAGCGTGTCGTGTGTATTCGTGGCAGTCAGGCGTGACGAGCTTCCAGCGACCTGCACTCACGCTGTCAAGGGAGGCAACTGGGTAAACAGGTAGGGCAACTCGTGATGTCTTCTGCTGCACTGATGGTGGTGGTTGTTGTGTGTTTGTGTGTGTGAGAGAGAGAGAAGTGGGAAAGGGATGTAAGACACTAAATAGAACAAGATGGAATATCACAAGGTCTGTAATCGATCTTGGTCGTCTAAGCGATGACGACGACGACGAAAACGATGACATGATGATGTTGATGATGATGACGACTATTGTTCTGTATTTAAAATGGTTATTATGTAGTAGACCCAGCCGACATTTATTCAATAAACTGTAAATTCAGTCGGACTGACTGTAAAGAGAAAATACAGAATAAATGGAAGTGGGGCGATGGATCATAAACACAGCGACACACATGCATCTTCTCAGTCACGTGACCCTTCACTCCAAAAGTACCACTTGTTTCCAGAGGTGAATACACTCCTTTTAAGGTCTTTGGTTCTAGTTTTGGCGGAAAGGTTTTTCCACCTGGAGTTGATTTCACTCTATGAGTGGAGCTGGAGGCGGAAGGAGACAGGTGTACTTGATACACGCTCCAGATGCAGGCCTTCATTCATCATTATCATCACGCACAGAAGATGATCAAAATTGTGAAATCTCATTTGTGCACACACCTTATTAGCATATGGTCCCAGCTCTCCCATTGGCAGAGGCCTTGACCACGTGAGCGTGTCCATGTACAACCCTGACGTCACGCTGCTGACTTCTGCGCATGTGCGTGTCTCGAGGAGAGGAATTAAAGCGACTTGACGACGATGGCAACGACTACCGTGAGGGGGAGCCACTGGCAGACGCAGCGATGCACGAGAAGCCCTTGGCTCCACTCCGAGGCGCGTTGGGCGCGAGATGGAGGTTCAGCAGACGGCGAAGAGCGGGTTCCGCTCCGCTGACTCACGAGTGTAAACGCTCAGTAGGCACCGGGAGGAAAGGCGAGATTTCAGGGAGGGGATCGAGTGGGGTGGGGGTTAACCAGTGCATTATAATCACTGGCTGCACCGTGCGGCAAGGAGCTTTGTGTGGTGGGGTGAAGGATCCGTTAAAATATTTCGTTGGGTAAAGAAACATCTTGTTTGCAGTGCATGGTTAGTTTGTCCGTCGGCAGCTGCCGGGTACGTGATGAAGTTAGCAGTTGTCCGCTCGTGTGTGAACATTTCTTCTCAGAAGGAGCTTTGTTTAATTTCCCCTCCTTCTCGGAACTTTTCCATTCTTCTGCCAGGTCCTTAAAAGGCAAACAGATACCAGCAAGTAAACCAAAAAATCCTTAATTGGACGGTTATGTCTTTAAAAACTGTGGGTACGTCATCAAGATGGCGTCAAGTGTCGATGAAAGGGTACTCAATGACCCTGGGGATACAATGAAGCATGGATGGCTTTATGTTGTCATTAATACTACAGTTGACTACAATAAGTCTTGGTACTGGACATCAGGCACTGTGGAACTGACTCATAACTTGTGATGTCCTCAATAACTGTCCATTAACTTCAGCCACATGGCCTTGATGTAAGCCCTGGAGGGTAAAGGAAGGAGAGAAAAAGTCCGAGGCCAACAAACGTGGGTATCACATCTTTGAAAGTGGATCAACTGCCCTCAGATATTCTCTTAATGGAAAAATAAAGAAACTCTTTAAAAATGTCTACAAGTAAGAGGCAAAAGCAGAGTACTTTATAACTTTACACTTTTGTTAGCTTGTGGCACAGGGACATGGGATTAATTTACTCAGTTATTTTCGCATAATTGAAGCATGATTATTGATATTATTTTAAACTTATGAATTGTGTAATAATTTATTCTGAATATACACTTGTAGGTTTTTAAATTTCTGTTTGATCTTTGTGCAGCTCTTGTTACGCGCTTTATTATTATTTTTTTTTTCAATTTCCGAGAGCGGATTGGAATGAAAAATAATCCTTATTACTTCCCTACCGAACGAAAGTTTCACTTTCTGTTCACCGATGAAGACAGTAGGGACGGAGAACGTGATCGCCCTTTGTGTGTTTGTGGTGAGAGAGAGAGAAAGGATAAAATTGAAAGGTTGAAGTGGGGGAGAGCACGGGCGAGATTATTATTTTTAAATTATTGTGTCCGATCAGACAAGTCAGAGGCACTAATGCAGTGGTTGTGCAGACAGCAACACCCGTAATGCGAGGCATGCGACCAGTACCGGGTGTCGGGTGTCGCCATAAAGCAGCAGTCACATGCTGAAATCTCGCCGAGTTCTCGCGAGACACCGAGACGTTAGGCTTGTGGTTGCGGTGAAAGTAAATCGACGAAAATGAATTCCGTGAAAAAACCTTCCCTGAACAGGAACTCTCGTCTGACTTCCGGTATCTGCGCGCAACCTCACAGTCGCAAAGGGATGCGGGAGCAGTCACGTGACCTTAAATGAAGCCCGGAGATACGAAGACGATTGTAGAGAAAGAAGTAATGACTGACGGGCTAATGAGTGACGAAACATCTGACCTGCGCCATGTGAATGCGCGGGCGGTACTCTGGAGGCCGTGTCGGGGGCGCTGCGTTCGTTTGATGAACCGTGGGCAAGGGACAGCACTCAAACAGCGACCGAGCTTCTTAATGGCTTCCGAGTGCCTGTCATGGCGCCTGCATATTTACTGGTCTAACGCACGACACGCACTAATTCTGCCAGAGAGTAATTTCCCCTTAACCAGCTTCATGACAGCGAAACGGCTCCACCAATCAAAACAATCAAACGAAAAAGCAAAACAGAAAAACAGGGACTAGCTAACAACAAACAGCATGACACACCTGTTAATTTGACACAGCAACGACAACAACAGTTATAATGATAAATAAGAAGAATATTTATGTTGATTTAAAAAGTTGTTTCTGTGTTTCTTTAGAATATCTAAAATTAAAAATTCTCCTAACACAATTCATGACATGCTTGTGGCCCTCGTATATTCTAATAAGTGCTTGTTTACCTTTTCAGTTTCAAGGTTTTATTGTTCTTCTGAATTTTATTAACCGTCTTTGCGAGGACCTCGAGACATCGCCTTGACCTACAAGGGTGGGTGTGGGGTGGATGGCAGGGAGGGAGGCTGGGGCTACAACTACCACATCCTGTGGAAGTGCACTGGCACGAGGCTGACTGCAGAAGGTGCCGGGGATCGAATGCCTTGCTTATTGATGCCATGAAGTATTTAAAGTGACACTCGCCTCTCGTGGCAGGTGATCCAGCGCCGGGGATCAATAGCTGCCTGCCCTGAGTGCATGGCGAGAAAAATGACCCCAGGAAATAGGCGAGTTGATGGCAGGCGAGAATGCCAACAGTTGTGATTTGTCTCCTGACATATCGCCCCACAGAAAAAAAAGGTCATGATAAATTCTTGCTGAAGACTGTTGCTACGGTTGGTGGGAGCGGTCTGGGTGGGAGAGAGAAGTTGTTGTAGAAGAATTAGTGATGACAAGAACAGGAGAGTAAGCAAGAACTGCGGACAGGTGAGGCCATGATTACAATGAAAAGTCTTGTTTGTTTGTTTGTTTTGCTTAGACGTTTACATGTTTGTTATGTTTCTGTATTTGTTTGTTAACGTGTTCGTTGTTATATCTTTTGTTTTCTTTGTTTACCTGTTGTTTGGCTTATTTGTTCGTTGCTTGTTTTGTTCTTAATTTGTTTTCGTTATTTTGTCGTTTTTTAGTTGTCTTTTTATTGTTTCCCTTTTTATTCCTTCTATACTGCCTCTCACTGTTTGCTGTTGTTAGCTTTGTTGTTAGAAAACATGGCCTATCAACATTTTCGTTTATACTCCCACTCACTCGTATATATTCCTACACCCGTATACATGCTCACACCCACGCACACACAGACGAAGACGCCGCCACCACCTCATCAGCACGAGGTCGACACGCTTCAGCTGCTGAACGTCCTGCGCGTGCAGGTAGGCAGAACAAGTGCGCGTGCGCAGAGCGTGGCGGGGCGCAATACATATTTGATGTCATCGCGAGGAGCGGGCCTATCGGGTGACAGCGGGGCCCCGACAAGCTGCGTTCTTCCCGCAGGCCCGGGCTGCGGCTCCCATTTCCGCCTGGTTGCCGCCGGCGGGGAGAAGATGCCGCGCCGCGATACGCGCGCAAATGAGGTTGGAAATTAGCAGATTCTTTCTGTGCGGCCCGTGATGGCGAGCGACCTGTTCCACCAATTAACGACAAGCTTTCAATTGATCGTACGCTCGGCGGCTGCGGCAAAGCAGTAAACAATCCTCCGGTATCCTCGGACCCCCATTAAGTAGGGAAACTATTCTAGACGCAGTTGTGTGCCCTTGCTGGGGATTGTTACGCACTAATGTATCGTCTGGCGACTGTTTTGGTTTGGATGGGAGGACGGCATTACCTAATTTCTTCTCGTGTTAACAACTGCAAGTTTGATTAGACTTTTTAAAAGTTTTTTTTTTTGAACCTAGAAAATAATTGACCTTTTTTACTTTACGGGATAATGCTCTATCGAAGTATGTGTAGTATTGTGGTGATGGTGTAGTAGTTGTGTTTGTATGATGTCTGTGGTGGTGATGGTGGCAGTGATCCCATTTACTTTTACTTGCCTGTTACTAAACATTTTTAAAAGTTATGACTGAGACACTGTCAGGGCTTGTTACTAAGGTTATCCTTTCCAAGGTTTATTTGCTTTCAATCATTATTTGGCTTATTCTTTCTACGGTTAATTTTTTTTCTTATTAGCGGTATCACCAGAAGAATTATCTTCAATCATTAATGTACAGCTACCTTGTTCTCTAATTAAATTATTCTCATGGTATTTGAGCCTCTTTGGCCTTTCAGAGCATTGTTAAAAGGACACATTGTCAAATATGTGAGTATGACAAAAGTTTCCATGACTATAAACAACTTTGTCAAAATGCTGCTGAATATTTGGCTGTCTAATTAACAGCGCCGTGAGTGATGGCTAAGTAAAACAACTGATCAGTTATTTTACACCTGATTAACAGCAATGACAAACTAAATAATAAAAAAAGAGAAAGAAACCGCACTCTTCATGCCATAAACAGACCTCTGGGCGTCAGCTCCAGGGTTCAGATACTCCCCAGATATGGACATTCCATGAAAAAGGTAAATCTTGTAAGGATTGCCTCGCTTGCTTTTGTGCCCTCCACCCGACCTACCCCCGAGACGACGAGTCACAATAGCTGCCACATCGACCGCTGCAAATATCTCTTGGTTAACAGGAATAATAACTCTTTCTCACCATTGACAGTGACATTCCATGCCTGGCAGACAGGCCCCAGCATATAGTCCACAACCTACACTTTCCAGATCGAACATTTCTTGAGAAAGGACCGTGGCACGCGCTCTTCACCCCTTGCCGTGCACGGGAGGGGGTCAAAGGTCGGGCAGACCATGGACGTTCAATAAGGGAACGGCGAGAACGGTTCCCGCAGGAGGGTGGGCGAGGCCGCCATCTTTGTCATGTGACGACCAGACTCCATGTCTCCAGGCAGACGACACTTGAGACGGGGAGAGGAAAAGAAAAATGTCAGTTCCAGGACGGGAAGATGAAAACAAGGAGAGAGAGAAAGAAGTGGCGGAGGGTTGCTGGAGGGTAGGAGAGTCGGGGAAGGGACAGAATGCGGAAGATGCTGAAATGACTAATGCCTACCAGCTTTTCAATTTCGTTTGGGAAACAGTTACAGTCGCAGGAGGCGTTTATGATCCTTTCCCTCCAGCTGCCGCATGTGTTGGCGTGTCATTAGGCAACACGGGGATCAGTCGCTCATCACCGCTGCTTTATCTGTCCCTCCATTTGTCTATCTGTCCATGGTCAATGGGAAATCACACTGCGTCTATCGGCGGGAGTGAGTACTAGTACCAGTCATCTGTAAGCGGGAGTTTTAATGCGGTCTTAGTGACCGTAGATTGGCAGTTAATGGGGTGTTAACGGGGGCCTGGTGGGCCGTTAAACGGCCTGTTGTGGGCTGTTATCAGGCGGCTGGTGGGCTGTTAGCAGCTCGAGATCGTTAAAGACAAGCAAGGACCCAGCATGATAGCATCTTGATAGATGCCTGGCCGATGAAAGGAGAAGATGGCACACATGCGGCGCCAGCAACACAAAACGTGGAAAAACTCATGGCCAGCGGTCGTAAAGAGCGCCCCCTACTTATTTCAAGACATTTATCTGGTTATGGGAGGTAAACCTTCACGACAACCTTCTATGGTAAACATAAACATACTGGTCTTCTATCCGTGGTACCCATGAGCGGTATACTCTTGTAGATGTGATGTTGTTGTCGATGTTGGAGTTCAGTTTTCACGGCATCAATGAAGTGAAATCAATTTTTAAAAACTTGTGCTTTCAAACGATGGCGAGCTAATAAAATCTTCACCACCTCGCGCCCATCCACCTGCCAGCCCGCCCACCACAATTCTTTGTTTATAAGATGTCTATTCAACTTCACACTTACATCGGTATGCACTAACGACTGCGATGTGAGTGAGGTTAGGTCTGCAGTCCACACAATGGTCAAGTATAGACAACAAGTACAGACAACAAGTACAGACAGCAAGTATAGACAACAAGTATAGACAAGTATGGACAACAAGTATAGACAACAAGTATAGACAACAAGAAACCAAAGAGTCGAGGCAAGGATCGAAGAAGAACTGAAAGTTTGAAACACAGATGGAAGGTAAGAACAGGGGCGTCAACCGTTAATGAACTGACGGACGGAGGAAGTGGAGGAATTCTAAGCAGACTAACAACCACAAATGCAGGAAACCCAACTTACGGCAGTTTACACGACAGGAGGTACTCCTGATGTAAGATTTGTACCCCCGGGGTGTAGAGCCAGGCGGGAACTACTGCGCACAACGCCAAGAATTTTGAGTCGCGGGAGGAAGGCGAAACTTTCTCTTGACAGTTCAAATCACACACTGCAGGCGGCTGTCAGAGTCGTCTGCTTTAAACCCATCCATCTGCAACTCTATCTTTGGGACAAACTTTTGCTGCCCCCCCACTTCCCTGCACCCCTTGCGCACCCACCCACCTCGCACCTCCCACTTCCATCACCCACACTATCGTCGGAATGGTGGAGGAGCGGGGTGAAAGTTGACAACGTAGTTTTCACGTAGATCTACGTCAGTTTACGGCGGCCTTGTAAACACGCGGAAAGGCGCGTCTGTCCTGTTTCTCCTCCCAGCTTATCCCTCCTTTCTCTCGGTTCACGAGGAGGGTGGGAGTTGGTGAAGTGCGGAGTAAGGGGTTGGGGTGGGGATGGGAGAGGCATCACGAAAAAGAAAACCGTTACGAAAATCACGTCTGACTTTCTGATGTCGTTGAATCGGCAACTTTGCCCTTTATCCCGAATTGGTGCTCTTTGACCCCAACCCTGGCTGGCGTCATCAAAATGGCCGCTCTCATTAACGTCAATTATGTTGCGGAGGACCTTCATGCCGTCGGCTTTGTAGTGAATGCAGTACTGAAACTGGAAAAATAAGTGAACAATAATCGTCGATAGGTATGGAAATCGATAATGATGACGACGACGATGATGATGATGAGGAGGAGGAGGAAGAAAAGGAAGAAGAGGAGGATAATTCGCAGTTCTCAGCAATGAAATTCATGTAAAGTTTGGAGGCGGTGAAGAAGGAACAAGAGGACCGGAATAAACGCGGATATCGAACCCCACTTCAAGATGTGAAATAACGATTTGTTTTTGCAAAATAAAACATCACATTGCAGATTGTGTGGCAGGGTGGGTTAAATCACACCCTTTACAGATCCTGCTGTCTCCGTGCTGGCTGTGTGCTTGGTGTCCATTGTCATCCTCGACTGACATATGCTGCAACTGTCGCCACCAAACCTCCACGATGGCGCTGCACTTTTTTTCAGTTATTTCCAATTTTGTAATTACAGCACCGAGCAAAGTACTCACGATGGATATTGTCTGTGTGTGTGTGTGCGATTGTGTGACTGTGAGCGTGTAGTGTTTGTGTAAATATTTGTATGAATCTATGAATCGTATTTTCCGTCAACACGTGCGCGCGCAACTTTTTTCCCGTTTCGTGTAAAAGCTTATTTCTCCCAGCAAACAACGGGTCTGGCGTCAAGTGGATGCCTGGCTTCGACCTCTCGTTGTTTGTTTCTTTGTGTGGAAAGTCGAGACGAGACGAGACGAGGGCAACAACTGCTCGCAAGGTGACGTCAGCAATCCTACCTTCGACCGCATAGCCTATGACGTCACCGGCCTTGCTCACGCGTTGGCTCGACAGGGGGAGCTGTTAGCCTCGGGGTTGTTTTATTCACGGCGATGATGGCGCTCAAAATGGAATATAGATGTCTATCGTGTTTTTTTTTTTTTCCCTTTCCCGGTGAGCTTTGTTCTGACACTTTTAGCGTCTTACTGACTTTTAATATGCGGCGGAAATATGGAGGATCGGAGAGGAAAAAGGAGGATTGACAGTTTGAAGATGTATTAATTAATAAATCATATCAGCCCTTACACGGACTTCGGATGGAAGGTAATTCATTTTCGAGGTTTTCTCGAGTCACTGGCTACAAACATCTGCCTACCGAGCATTGATGGGTTCACTAATAATAACTCAATTATTTATCTTGAAGTGTAAAAGACAGCTGTGTCGCAATAATGGTTGTCTGTGTGCACCTAGCCGTCCAAGTACGCATGCGCAGTCTGCCGATGTACCATCTTGAACGGTCATTTCCGCCAAGACACGATGTCCATGGCAACGTCAGTCGCAACTCTTGTACTGACCATTTCCGGCAATTCCAGTAGAATTCAAATGTGATGCGTGCATAACGCATTGTAACCACTTCTTGTTTTATTGTGCACTTAAAGACTAAAATTTTACCCAGACCGTAAAGACTTAACTCATCTCGATAATTCTCTTTGCTCATTTAGCTAATCCCATGAACTCATCTCAGTAATCTTTTAGCCACAGTTCTTTTGCTTGCTATGTTTTTACACATGAAATCGTTTTTACAATTTGTTTCCAAGAATAATTCTCCTGGCTGAAGTCAATTGCTGTTCACAGCTTCTTGTTTTTTACTGTGCACATGAAATCTCACTCACACATACACAGAGCGGCCGTTATTAGGCAACACCCGTTATTGCCGACTATAAAACGTGCATGAAATCCGACCGAGGGAGTAACCGGAGACAGAATTAGCACCTCATTGGAAAACAAGAAAAAAAAGCTTCCTCACAGCGGGGAACTGAATGAATGGCTACGGACATGAACACTGAAAGATAATCTCACAAATGAAAACAGAAGCTAACACAAACACAGAGAAAACAAAGCCCAACAGAATTTCAGATAGAGGCATGACATATATGTTACACAAAAAATAAATAAAATAAATAAACAACGTGAACAACAAACAACTATGACAGGCGCTGGCGGGTTGTGCGCACGCGAGGTATCGCCGTCTGCAGCCCACGCACCCACTGCGCCAGCGCGGACAGCAGTCGCGCTATGGGAGGGTAACGCGAGGGAGCGAGGGAGGGAGCGGCGACGACTCGCGCTAATCGGCGAGCACAGCCCCGATGCAGTCACTCAATGTCGCTTTTCTCTCGCGCCGCTGCTAACAGACTGCAATGGCGAAATGATAGACACGGCGTAATGGACTGGCCCTGCGCTTCGCGGAGCACGCCGCTGTACGGCGCTGGCGGGGAGGTGGAGGGGGAGAGTGTAGGGGGGTGTTGGTTGGTTGGTGGATTGCGGGTACAAGGGGAGGGTGGGAGTAGGTTGTCGTGCAGCGCCGCGCCGCAGACGACCACCACGAGACGCAGCAACTACTATCGCAGGTGCGGCGGAGGGGCTGAGCGCAGGACAGGGGCCCGGGTCTACGGGAGGAGAAGGAGTCGGTGCACAGCTTTTCTAACCGACACAATGGCGTCCCTGCCGCTGACTGCACGCCGACAAAAGAATTAAAACTTGATCTAAAGTCGTTGTGTAGGTCCCGGCTGGTGGTGGCCGCCAGGTTCTCCAGTACGATCCTCGTCTTCAGGCGTTTGCCACACCCACCCTTTACAACTGGGGTAGTTAGAGTTGAACTCTCTACCCCGGGTATTCCACTTCTAGGTAAAATGTATCGACATAGAGAGTGTCAAATCGCTGTTTCGACTCGATTATCTCGCCGAACTGTCTTCTTTCCTCGCCTTGTGACAACGGATTTCTCCCCGAGTTAACCAAAGTTAAACCCTCGTTACGTCACCTTGCTCCCCTCTCACCCAAGCTGCGTTGAACGGATGATGGTCGGATAACGAGTTAGGACTGTATCATAACACACACACATGCACGCACAAACACACACACGCACATACATCCCCCGCCCACACATCCCCACATCTGTCCCGTGCCTCCTCAGTACAAGATAGGGAGGGACATCAAGGGGAGGAGGAACACTACTTACATTGACTCCCAGCTTCCTATGTTAATTATTCAGTCAGTGCTTGGTTCTGTAGCCTTTGATCACCTCAACTTTGTTGTCGTCCCTCTTCGCCATTTTCAGGTGCTCACAACAGACCAACAACAACGACAACAACCACAACAACAGCGATAATACTACGAAGGATGCGAGAGTGCTGGAGGCCTCACGCCCAAGCGTCGGTGGGCACCTGACAGCCAGCTGTGATGTGTTGCACGTGCCGGCACTTGACGCGAGGGCGGGCTGCGCAGCAACAATACCTCGGGGGACACATTTGCGTGCGGGAGGAAAACGCTCCCCCAGTGCAGCGACCGCGCGCCGCGGCGCACTAAAGGGTATCGGAGTGGTGGCGCCGAGACGCGGGCCGTGGCGGGTGTTCACCTGCCTGCCTGTCGCCATCGCCGCCCGCAACTGCTGGAACCGCTGCACGGAGGGGCAGCCAGGGTCACCAGCAACGTCTGCAACATTGGGTCTGGTAGTCAACCACCACCAGCGACCTCCTCAAACACACGGCAGGAACGGAGTTCATTCGAGGGGGGATCACTGCGTACAGACTGAAATAAATGTTATGCACGTCACTGAAACAAACATCACACACGTCACTGAGACGCACGTTACTGAAGCTTGAACTAAACGTCACTGAAAACTAGACCGTTAAACAAACGTCACAGACTCACATTACTAACGATAACCTGCTTGAACCAAACATTAACGAAAGTGACATAATTAAACAAACGTCACAGAAAGAAAGAACAGTGAGAGTAAGAAGAAAAAGAAAGATTGTGATACATGTATCAATAAAAGATACAAATCCAACATTTTGTCTGCCAAGTTCCTTATGTTACGCACCTAGAAGCAGACTCAACATGAGATGGAGGCTGGGAGGAATGGAGCGAATGAGTGACGGAGACGACAACCGCTCACGTTCTTCTGTGTGACGTTCATTTCCTCCTGAGTGAACACGAGGCCAAGGTCAGCAGGAAGGGGGAGGAATGAAGGTGGCGCCGACGAGGCCAAAGTAGATGTTTATTGATCGCCAGTTGTTCACGAGTGAGAGAGCGCTAATGAAGGAAGTAATGTGAGACCCTAATCACAGGGGCCGCGCCTCGTCTTGAGAGTTGGCCGCAGCCATCCTCCGTCACCGGTCACTGCTGAGTCACGTGACTGGAGAGTCTGTGACCTTGTGAGCCAATTACCACAATACATCCTTTAAATTGGTCCCCGCCAGGTGGAGCTAGAGATTCCATGGGCGTCGCTCCTAAAATGTCATCCCAGACACAAGGATGCAAGCCAGCGAGCAAGAATTAGAGCATCAACAACAATAACAACAACAAATAAATTTTATTTTTTTAAATACACAGTTAAGAAAAACGTTTGCTGATAATTGCTTAAAACAAAGACAATAAGAATAAAAATGACAACAAACTTGTAACAAGCTTAAATAATATTTGTAGACTGAAAGTGCAGGCTCGTACTTGATTCCCCCTACAGTAGGCCCCGGGGGCAAGCGACTTACCCTCTCGTCATAACTACGGGTTAGTGCTCTCCCCTTGGGGTGCGCGCTGACAGACTGGCGGAGGAAGAGGGAGGCGGTCTCATCTGTTTGTGTTTCTGAGCGCCTTGCTGGCCGTGTGGCATCCTTTCTCTAGGGAGGCTTCGTCAGCACCATGGTCGGTCCTCCGAGCTTGACGAAGGTGTCACCACAGCTCAGCCGCCCGCCAAACAGTTTGTTGCTGAACGAGGCTCTGTGCGCTCGCTTGCGCATGCGCTCAAGGATGTGTTTTGTAAGCATGTAAGAATACGCACGTTGAACCTCGAAGGTTCAGATTCTTCAAAGTATTTGAGACTATTTTTCTATCTCTTGTGATCTTTAGGTAAAGTCGTCTTTCATTAGACATTATTTAGAAAATTAAAATAAAATCTGAATGTATAATTTCTATTTTTTTTTTTAAGCTTCTGCATCCCTGGTGGCGCAACGGCTAGCACCTGTCACCCATACAGTGAAGGTTGGGTGTCCTGGGTTCAGTTCTCCAAGAAGTGAACAAGTGTGTTGTCTGACAGGATTCACTCAAGCATCAAGCTTGTACTTTTAAAGGTTATTTAACATCTCAACATCAGAACCATACCCCAGGATGCACGTGAGACCATTGCAGCAGCCCGTCGATAATCCTGCGTGTTTCTAGGTGGCAATTGTCGCAACTCACATCGTCGTTGTTATCTTTCCTCGTCTTGCCACAAGACTAGGAAAACATTCCTAGAGGTGGGTGAGAACTGGAAGGTGCGTTGCAGGACGGAAGAAACACTTTCTTGCTGGCTTCTGAGATGTCGTCGCTACTGTGAGCTCCGTGGCAACGGCACAGCCAGGTCAAAGGGCAATCGCACCCGTCGAGGGGGGGACCAGGCGCGCGTGGTTAATGTGAGCGGATTGTGCACGCGCCTCCGGTCGCCGTGATTGATGGGTGGTTAATATCACTCGACAGCCTCGGTCCCGCTGCTTGTCAATTAGGTTCGGTGAGTGGCCTCCTCTTACGGGGCTGACGGCGCACAGAACGCGGGGGGTGATGTAGAAAATGTTTATACATCCGTGACGACATCATGCGACCACACGGCGACAGGGGCTAAAGAGGACACGTGGGGCCCACCGCCCAGGAATCCATTAGTTCTAGCGGTTAGCTCCCCTCAGCCGCAGGACAGGCGCTGCCCGTCATGTGACGTCACTGACGGAGTGGGCGGAAGTGGCACATTGGCCCAGTGACCTTTTGGGCCAGGTAAGGACCACGCATGGGAGGGAGCTTGTTGCGATTCATTACCTGTTTAACGAAGCACGGTCCCGACAGCCGGACAAAGCTGCTTGAGAGATGTTGTGATGTGTTGGTGGTGGAGGAAGACAGAGCGCGGAATTCTATCACGTGACTAAGCACTTCCCGCTCTGTAAGAAAAGTTAATAAAACATCTTTCGCACATAAACATACATTGGGCTGCAGGTGGAACAACAACGACTTCCATGTTTTTTGTTTTTTTTTTTTTGTTTGATTTTTTTTGCGGGGGGAAGAGAGTAGAGAATGATAAACAGATTGTCTTTGTCTCTAGCTCCATCTCAAAGCAGGATTGTACAAAAGAACGATTGAACTAAAGGATTGCCACATTTCTCAGGTGGTAAGAGGTCAGAGAAGTGGTCAGCGCAGGAAAAGTAGTTCCAGGTACAAAGGTGTGTGTGTGTGTACAACCCCAGTGTTATGCTTACCAACATTCCGGTTGGAGATATTTTGGAATATTTGTTTATTTACAGTCAAACGATATTTGACTCTCTTTGTCTGCAGGTATGTATCTCTCTTCCCTGATCTTTCTCTCTTTGTCTGCAGGTATGTATCTCCCTTCCCCCATCTCTCTCTCTGTGGCGTGTATTAACCTCTTTGTCCACCTCTCAATCACTCGCCATCTTCCTGTCCTTAGATCACTTTATACTTGTCGGAGAAACAGGATCGGAGCTGGAGGTCCGTTATCTCCGAGGGCTGTTGGGACCACAGCTGACTGCAGGACACAACACGTGACTAAAGGACATTTCACGTGAATCTGTGCAATCACGGACAGAACAAGACACATGCGGCAGTAACTTCTCGTTAAGCTCCGCGAGACAGGACAAAGGCGCCGCCGCGGCGAGACAGAGAGGATGCGTGGGTGGGAGGTGGGAAGGTGGGTGGGGGTGTTGGGAGGGGCAGGCAGAGGGACATTGAATGTGACACATGGCGACTGGCCGTGCATCAAGTACATCCGCGACTGCGACAACCATGGGAGGCTGTTTGTAGTGTAAGTCGTGACAGTCCCGTTAATTACATGAACCTCGGCAAGATGACCTCCTGAACCCCAAGACCTTTGTGAACCCGAACATTCACTGACTTTAAAAACCAAATGTTGTAAAATAATAACAATAATAATAATGAGTGTGGGATGTATGTAGCGAATAATCACACTCACGAAGTAGCATGCTCTCAGCGCTGAGGACAAACAGGAGACATGAACAGAATAAGAAGGACGGAAGAAGAAACAGCAATGTAGACAAGGAACATGAATCAGGGAACAAACAATAAACATGTAGAGAAAGACGAGCAGGAGGTATAGTCATGTGACTATAATCACAACCACTGACACTTATGTTGATTGGTGTAAGGAGTCATCATCGTTTTCTGCGCCGCTCAAGGGAATGCAAAAACAAAACAAAAACAAAAACTGTTTATCTAACTGTAAAAACTTTGTCTAATGGTCACATGTTCCTCCATATTTGTCACGTTAACAAAAACCTTTACACATCGCATGTTTCGTTTGTCAAAAATAAGTGTTACAAATAATAATGATGATGATGATGATGAGACGACGGAGCAGAAGAAGAAGATGAAGACTGCTTGCAAAGCGCGGAATCCCCGCACGTGGTCGTGTTCTCTCGTGGTGTGCACGTGCACAGTGGCATGTGTGTGAGTGAGCGCGAGATGTGTGCGTGCGTGTTGCCACCGGCAGTGACGGATGGTGCGCCGGGTGCTGTGCCTGTAGGAGCATGTCGCGGTGGACAGGCAGTTCGTTTCTGACACGCATGACAAAGCATCCAGTGGCGGGAACGCACGCACACCCCAGTTTCCACGCCACCGCCGACAGCAGCACGTGAAGCGCGTTCCAGTGACGTAGCACGTGGGATCCATCCGTCACTGGATCCTCGCAAGGGCCGCAACTCGACGTTGCACGCTTTGCGTGTTGCTGGAAACGTGAACTTGGGGGAAACCCGAGACTTATTGGATACAAGACTGCACGCACAGTAAGTGCGATGACGAGCCACCCTAGGGAACACCCAACGTTGATTGAGGAAAGGAGGAACAGAGGAATTCAGAGACGATACAGGAAAACGGAGCGAGAAAAGAACTGAATAAAAGGTCGATCCAGCTTAGTCGCGGATGCTGTGAGATCGAAATCATGTGCGGGAAACCAGAGACAAAACATTTTTGGGCTCAGAACCGACAATAGTGTGGACCACGCCTGCGACAGATTCTTGAAACTCTTTCTGCGAGAGTCTAATAAAAAATGACAACCTGATGGACTTGGTAAATGTTTCTTTGTTTTTCAATTATTGTTCTGAGCTGACATGTGTGCGTGTGTGGTTGTGTATACATGTATGTGGCCCCCAGTGCTGTGCACAACTGTTTGCATGTTGCTGAGGTGGGACATCATCCTCCTATCACCAGACCGACATGCCAGAACAAGTTTCGCAGCTTCTGCACGAAGGCCGGTGGCGGGTGTGGAGGTGTTATTCTCCATGTCTGGTCGAAACCGACGAAGGAGTCAATTTTTCATGAGAGTAGTGTCCCTTTGCTTGATTACAGACCAATAGAGCGTGATCTTCACTGGCGGAGTGTCTCCTGCCTCAAGACAGTTCCTTCCGGTGGCGTGATTCTGAGTGGAGACCGGACTTTGTTGACGAACGGCGCGATCAACAGGCCAAAGTGAAAACCGAACTCAGGAGGAGGAATGAAAACCTATTGTGAGAAAACTGAGCGACAGAGCTTGTGGGTTTTACAGGACCTGTACAGGACACTCACAAAAACTACAAAATAAATAGGGTCTGAGGGCAAACTTGTGAAAAGCTTCCCTACGCAAGCCTCTCTGTCGTTTGAAATGAGGACATCACTTCATCTTCAACATCTTGGAGGTGGCAAGAACACTCCCCAGTCACAATCTCTGCCCCCCACTCTCCTCCAACTCTCCAAAAGGATTATTAGCTGCAAGGGAGGAAGAAGCAGAGGCAAACAATTTCCTGCAGTTTCTGATTGGTCCATCAAGTCGTCTTCTGTAGCTTCAGTAATCTCCCCTCTTGCCTGGAGTTCTTCCTCCGTTTAAAATTATTGGTGGTTGGGCCGAGGAAAGCAATGGTTGTCTCCCTGCTATACCTAGCTTGCTGGGAATGAAATCCTAGAAGTGATCCCACAAAAAGCACCTCGGGGCTACCTGGGATCGCAGCCTGCTACGTTCAGCTGGTCGTCAATACCACAATCCCTAGCGCCGGCGGAAAGCACAGCCTGACAAGGGACTTAAGCGGAGCATGGGATGAAGGGACATTATCGGGGCTTTCAGGGGACATTAATGGCCGCAGTGATGTTTCTGCTCTCGACACAGAGCAGACTTGGAAAAGGCTTATTCTTATTTCTTCTTGAAAGCTTTATTTGACCTAGAAGTAGAGAGCGTGGACCGCTCGTGACACAAGACCTCGACTGACAGCGAGAGTCTTCTAGAAAGAGAACAAGTGAAGACAACTCTATATGGGTATCGGGATTGTTCCGTAAGTAAAGTATAGTAAAATACTTTTAGAGTCAGAACTTATGAACAATAGCTTCAGAAAAAAAACAGGAAACAAAATAATTTAAGGATTTCTCCTCCAAATGACAAAATGAAGCATTTCTGGTTCACTTGAACTAAAAGCATCTTGGTCAGACAGGACACGAAGAGTTTGATCAATAGGATGGCAATGGTGATCGCAAGTACAGACAGACAAACACCTAGGCCAGCCAGCAAGTCGATGAGGCGACCAGCCAGACAGCCCATGCAATTAGCAGTGTGCTCAGTTGTCCAACCAATCGCTGGTGTGGCAGGGAAGCGAGAGCTTTAGATAAAGACTGCTACCATATTCAATGCATTTCAGAGTGTTCTCCTCATAAATACATAAGTAGTTCTCATCCCAGTCCTGGCGGTGTGTTGCCTGTGGGGACCAGCCGCAGCTCAAGGTAAGACACACTGGATCCGTGAACCACTCTGCTGGACGTCAGCTGATGTCCTCCAGCATCCAATCAAAGCCCGCGACTTCTGTAAATAACCTTTTTGTGGGAGGTCGTGGGATGGATGCTGGGTGTGACGGGCTGTGGAGACTAAAAAGGAGAAAATGGAAAATGGATTCGCGGGACAAGAATTAGAAAGGACACGGTGGCCAAGAAGAGAATCCGTGTAAATGCCAGATCGACGTCTGATGCGGCGGCAGCAAAGAGAGAAAGAGCTTGAGTTAAATGGCTTTCGATTGGTCGATGGCTTTATCTCGGCGGAGATTCGAACTGAGGAGGAAACTATTGGAAGTTTGTGTGAAGACCCAGCTGCACCGTGCGGCCGGTCGATCCCGGCATATGGCGGACAGAGTCTCGTGTTTTATCTTTCCCCGAGCTAGGCTTCACCAGCGAGCAAATTAATTAAAGGCTAATTAGTGTTTATAAGTCTGATTCGTTTCATTCTGTGTGTGTGACAGAGCGACAGCGAGACAAGAAAAGAAAGAATATTCATACTTGCGGACATATGCAAGTGTGTTCGCGTGTTCGTCTGCATGCGTGTGTGTGTGTGTGAGAGAGAGCTTGCGACTGAGATTTGCTGAAGCCTGGATCTTGCCCCAAGATTGCCGGAAGTGCGTCATAAAGCTCCTACAAGGCGCCCTCTGGTGACTAATTACGGCGCACGCGCGCGGGAAGATTAAAAAGTATGGTGACCAGGCGCGTGGCCCCTCCCCCGGCACGCGGAGAGGGGACAGAAGGGTGGATAGGTTGGAGGTCAAAGGGCTCGGAGAAGGACCAACACTCTATAGAGTCCCCCCACACACAAACCTCCCCAATCCCCGCCCCCCAGACCTCAGTCACCACGCCCGCGGCCATAAACACTGCTGACGTCGGGGGCTGACGTGCCTCGGAGGCATCAGCTTGGGGGGCTGGCCGTCAGATGGACTTTGTCCTTTCCCTCGCGTGCAATAGGATCAGAATGGTGTCTGCGTAAATTTAATTTAACTCCGCGGCATTAACTGCGGCGGTTGGACATGGCTGCACAGATTGTGACACAGTTCGTCAGACTGTCCAGCAAATCGCGCGCAGACGATGTCGAGGTGTGTGAGTACCTGCTGCAAACGCTCTTCATTATTTCTCTTGGCTTTCGTTTGTTTCCCGCTCACTGATTCCTTCCCTAGTCTTTGGCTGATTCCATGGCGATCTGTCTCCAGGCCAAGTGGCTGCAGACACGAGAAGGATGGATGCCATAAGGCTTCCTTTCCTGGACTAATCACAAACCAGTTCTCTTTTCTTTCTCTCTTTTTGCAGGTCTCCCTTGCTCCTTCTTCTCTCCTCTTCCCTCGTTTCCACTTCATCTGTCGTGTAATCACGCGACCTAAATAATGAAATCGTTAAAGAAGGAGTGAAAACTGCAGACGAGTGGAGGCGTCAGGTTGGGGATTCTCTCCCCTGTGCATCTCTTGCTGCCTCCCTGTGTTCAGACTCTCGGCATCGCGTTCACGAGTAGAATTAACGGCCATTAACGGCTCGTGGTGAGAACTTCACCCTCCACCCCGACACTCACTAACTGTTCCACACTTCAACTCTCACTGCCGTGTGGGAGGCGAAGCATGTGTCATCTAAATGTTTCTTTTACTTCTCATCAAGCATCCTCATCCGTGTACTTCCCTCATCTGTGTGTATGTTATGTGTGGGTATGTGTGTGGAGGGGGTATGTTATGTGTGTGTACCCACCCTCTCCACTGTAAAAACTAACAAACGATTTATCAATGCTCGACTAGTTGTTGCTGGATTTTATAAAGTTCTTTTGTTGCTGACGCTGGGTGTAGAATGAAAAATGTCATCACAATGAACTTTAAGGTTATCTTGACCATCTCAACTCGTTCACAAATATCGATAAAACTCAAATAAATTCATCCTGTGGGGGCCACGAAGTAAGTTTCCAAGAGGAATTCATTCTGCGGAAGAAGAAAGCTGTCTGCTCCGGATGAAATGTTTTAAGCCCGGTTCAACAGCTCATCTGTCAATCCAGCGACTGACATGTTTTTAGAAGTGTACAAAGGAAGAACGAAATAACAAGAAACAATGCTTGACCCTCCTGAAACATCTATCCGACTAAACTTAAAAGTAATATGAAGCCCTGGACATTGAATTCGACTTGCAAAAAATAAATAAA
Organism: Pomacea canaliculata; assembly: GCF_003073045.1. Lineage (NCBI taxonomy): Eukaryota > Metazoa > Mollusca > Gastropoda > Architaenioglossa > Ampullariidae > Pomacea > Pomacea canaliculata. The sequence goes on along the minus strand of NC_037594.1, from coordinate 1,577,950 downwards.
TAAATAATAACAATCAGCTATATTTTGATTTTTAAATTTTTTTTTTTAAATTCGCCAAGGCACTAGGGTTCAATGTCACTTCTTTATTTGCAATACTTCTTGCTGAATCTTGGTCGGACAACTTCTTTTAAAGATTTCTTCCCTCGTGTTATCTTCTCCTGGAAGACGATGCGATGAGCTTGACATTGTGGAGAAGATTATTTTTGGAGGCCATCATGTAAAGACGAAAGGACAGACAGGTCGCAACAATCCAAACCTGAGGGATAGACCCCGAGTGTGCTGTAGCAAAATTTTCTACAACCACCAATGTAGCCATCTGCATAAATAATCTTGTAATAAAATATTTTAGCCAATAAACGGTATGAACAAGTAGACACCTACATCCATAGTCTTGAAATCTAAGAACTAAAGAAGATGCTACAAAAATTTAGCACTTATGAAAAATACGAAGATACAGTTGCAGGGCGTTCAAAATATTGTGACAGTATCGCCTTACGAACTGCAATATGGCGGTTGATCGCCTTCAAGCGAAATCATTTAGGGTGTATCCATTAGTTTCAAATCAGTGGCAGGTCGTCATTCCATCACACGAGGTCAGAAAAACATTCACTCACAATGAGGTTCTCTCCCTGTACCGTCCTGCCCGGGAGGAATGGAAACGCCCTGCTAGTCTGATCGAAAGCTTATCAAAGATCTAGCCTGCTTTCACCCACGACCTTACCTCTCGTGGACCGAAGCTTTCGACCAGAAAACCCTTGTCTGGTGAAGGTACCCGCTCCCGTGACAGTTCTCCACCCTTCTCCCTCTCCCTCCTTCACCCGTCATGCCATCCCTCCGGAGGGAGCAAGGCAGGATGCGCATGGTCACGCTTACAACCATCTCCTGACTCGCCTCCCGGCCCCGAGCGTCATGGCGTGATGGCCGCCGCTTTCTCCTCGCCGGAACTCGCGCACAGCTCCCTGCACAAAATAACATTGATTTCTCGCACCACTACATGGGAGCAGTCAGCACAGGGGTAGGGGACAGGAGGGGAACATGATCATCAAATGTTTACTTGCTTTGTCTCTCTCTCTTATCTAAGTCACTTTCTCTTTCCATCTCTCGTCTAGACTCATCTAGACTTTTCATCTCTCTCTCTCTCCGTTTCTCCTTCTCTCGGTCCTTCCTCTATCTGTCTCTGGAGCACATAAAGTGATGACAGCGAGACAAATGTACAACACTGACGTCAGGGTAGTGCATGGATACCTTACGTTGTCAAGGCCTCAGCCAATGGGAAAACTGGAATTAATGCAGATATGACATCACGTGTTCGACCTTTCACCCAGATTTGGGTAAACAGTATCTTGCCCTGATGATTAGAAAAAAATGCGCTATGCTAGTCAACGATGTCAGCTTTTAGCAAGACTTTCTTCTAAACAAATAAAGATGATTTGCACTAGCATTTGCTTGTGTGTATGTGTGTGATGGAGAGAGAGAGTGAAAGAATGGACTAGAAGTGGTATACAGGGAGAATGAATGAAAACAAAGGCGTACAGGGAAGCAACGAAAAGTTTTATTTCTCTTTCCCTCTCTCTCTCTGGAAGCTCGCCCCTGGAAGCAGAGCCGTGGGGCCGCCTGATAAAGCGAGGAGCGGCGGCGGAGGAAAATGTTTGTTTGTATGACTTGCGACACGATCAGCGGCCACAAACACGCGAGAACATCCGGGTTATCAGCCGCCATCGCACGTGCTGTGCGACCACAAATGTTTCTCGACAGGCAGGGGCAGATAATTAATGGATAAACAACTGTCAAGGGGAGACGACGAAGTGGAAAGTAAACCTGAAAAAAAAAAAGAGGAAAATCCGGACCCATCAAGCGAGATTAAACACTCAATCCCGCATGTCGGAAAATATTCAGTCGGCTTAGTTATACAAGCCACATAAAAAATCCTTTGCCTACCCTCCAGCGAGAATGAGACATCTGGCTTATGTTTCCAATTAACTTGTTGTTGTTGTTGTTAAAATCAGTCTATGTGCGAGATCATTATGAACACGTGAAGCGCATTTCTCTCTCTCTGTTTGGTAGTAAAGGGAAATATGTTTCCTCCAGCTTCTGGAAGCAGTAGAGGATTGTGGGAATCCAGAAGCTGTATCTCCAAGTCCAAGACGGTTTCTGAACGATAGACCAACGCCATAGGGGCTGGTGGTCATCCAGACCTCCTACCCCTTAACATACACCCACATGAATGGTGATACGTGTGTGTTTTACAGATATATCGACACGAAGAAGATGCGAGATCATCACCATCATCATCTGCAGCAGAGAAACAGCAGTGTAAACCAGAAAGAGAAAGAAGAATTAAAAATAGACTAATCTAAAGAACATTTTGGAGATGAAGATAAAGTAGGCTTTTTTCTACGTGATAGGAAGGAAGGAGGGGTGAAACAGTTACAGTGAGAGAGGGAGGGACAGGAAGAGAATGGCAGGCCAGCAAACTTATCATTAGGTGAATTGAAATACCGCGGGTGCTAACAGGCGGGCGGTGTGTACCCCATCACGTGCAGCGCTCGGCCACTCCATCACAGGTCGCCGGCCTCGCGACAAGCAATACATCCAACATGGAGCATGGCTGACATCTTATTGCAAACTTCCTGTCCATTTGTACCCACCCTACTTTATCTACCCACACCTGTAGTCAGAGAGCGAGATAGAGGTCTGAGCCAGGCTGATTCACCTGCAATGTATCTGATCAGACGATGAGGCTAGGTGTGTGTCTGTGATCATCCGGGTGGCTGGTAGGTTTGAACGGATGGAATATCGGTGGGTGAATGGTGGGTTGAAGGGGTTGCTACTGGAATGGAAGGTCGGGAAGACGTGTGGGGGTCCGTTGTGGGGGGGACTGGAGGATAAGACGTGATAATGCAGTGAAGAATTAAAGTCATTATTATCTGCTAA
>NC_037594.1:962516-972516 GCF_003073045.1 Pomacea canaliculata | reverse complement strand
CAACAGCCAACAGGCCAACAGCCAACAGCCAACAGCCAACAGCCAACAGCCAACAGCCAACAGCCAACAGCCAAACAGCCAACAGCCAACAGCCAACAGCCAACAGCCAACAGCACCAACAGCCAACAGCCAACAGCCAACAGCCAACAGCCAACAGCCAACAGCCAACAGCCAACAGCCAACAGCAACAGCCAACAGCCAACAGCCAACAGCCAACAGCCAACAGCCAACAGCCAACAGCCAACAGCCAACAGCCAACAGCCAACAGCCAACAGCCAACAGCCAACAGCCAACAGCCACAGCCAACAGCCAACAGCCAACAGCCAACAGCCCAGCAACAGCCAACAGCCAACAGCCAACACAGCCAACAGCCAACAGCCAACAGCCAACAGCCAACAGCCAACAGCCAACAGCCAACAGCCACACAGCCAACTAGCCGACAGCCAACCCACAGCCAACAGCACAGCCAGGTGCTCTTGCCAGTGGTAAAGCTAGGCCGACCCACCCACCCGCCTTGCAGCCAGGGTGGTGCTCTTGCCCAGTGGTAAAGCTAGGCCGACCCACCCACCCGCCTTGCAGCCTGTAAAGCTAGGCCCGCTTGCAGCCAGCTCTTGCCCAGTGGTAAAGCTAGGCCCGACCCACCACCCCTTGCAGCCAGGTGGTGCTCTTGCCCAGTGGTAAAGCTAGGCCGACCCACCCACCCCGCCTTGCAGCCAGGGTGGTGCTCTTGCCCAGTGGTAAAGCTAGGACCACGCCACCCCGCCTGCAGCCAGGTGGTGCTCTGCCATGGTAAAGCTAGCCGACCCACACCACCCGCCTTGCAGCCAGGTGGTGCTCTTGCCCAGTGGTAAAGCTAGCCGACCCACCCACCCCGCCTTGCAGCCAGGGTGGTGCTCTTGCCCAGTGGTAAAGCTAGGCCGACCCACCACACCCCGCCTGCAGCCAGGGTGGTGCTCTTGCCCAGTGGTAAGCTAGCCGACCCACCCACCCCGCCTTGCAGCCAGGGTGGTGCTCTTGCCCAGTGGTAAAGCTAGCCGACCACCCCACCCGCCGCAGCCAGGGTGGTGCTCTTGCCCAGTGGTAAAGCTAGGCCGACCCCACCCACCCGCCTTGCAGCCAGGGTGGTGCTCTTGCCCAGTGGTAAAGCTAGGCCGACCCACCACCCGCCTTGCAGCCAGGGTGGTGCTCTTGCCCAGTGGTAAAGCTAGCCGACCACCCACCCGCCTTGCAGCCAGTGGTGCTCTGCCAGTAAGTAAAGCTCGACCCACCCACCCCGCCTTGCAGCCAGGGTGGTGCTCTTGCCCAGTGGTAAAGCTAGCCGACCCACCCACACCGCCTTGCAAGCCAGCGGTGGTGCTCTTGCCCAGTGGTAAAGCTAGGCCGACCACCCACCCACCCTTGCAGCCAGGGTGGTGCTCTTGCCAGTGGTAAAGCTTAGGCCGACCCACCCACCCCGCCTTGCAGCCAGGGGTGGTGCTCTTGCCCAGTGGAAAGCTAGGCCGACCCACCCACCCGCCTTGCACCAGGGTGGTGCTCTGCCCAGTGTAAAGCTAGCCGACCCACCCAGGCCCGCTTGCAGCCAGGTGGTGCTCTTGCCCAGTGGTAAAGCTAGGCCGACCCACCCACCCCGCCTTGCAGCCAGGGTGGTGCTCTTGCCCAGTGGTAAAGCTAGGCCGACCCACCCACCCCGCCTTGCAGCCAGGGTGGTGCTCTTGCCCAGTGGTAAAGCTAGGCCGACCCACCCACCCCGCCTTGCAGCCAGGGTCCCAGGGTAAGCTGGCCGACCCACCCACCCCGCTTCAGCCCATGTGGTTAAAGCTAGGCCACCCACCCACCCCGCCTTCACCAGCCAGGTGGTGCTCTTGCCCAGTGTAGCCGACCCCCAAAGCCTCGCCGACCCACCCACCCCGCCTTGCAGCCCCAGGGTGGTGCTCTTGCCCAGTGGTAAAAGCTAGGCCGACCCCACCCACCCGCCTTGCAGCCAGTGGTGTGCTTTGCCAGTGGTAAAGCTAGGCCGACCCACCCACCCGCCTTGCAGCCAGGTGGTGCTCTGCCCCAGTGGTAAAGCTAGGCCGACCCACCCACCCGCCTTGCAGGGTGGTGCTCTTGCCCAGTGGTAAAGCTAGGCCGACCCACCACCCCGCCTTGCAGCCAGGGTGGTGCTCTGGCCCAGTGGTAAAGCTAGGGCCGACCCCACCCACCCCGCCTTGCCAGCCAGGGTGGTGCTCCTCTTGCCCAGTGTAAAAGCTAGGCCGACCCACCCACCCCCGCCTTGCCAGCACTGGCGCTGGGTGTGCTCTTGCCAGTGGTAAAGCTAGGCCCCGACCCACCCACCCCGCCTTGGCAAGCCAGGGTGGTGCTCTTGCCCAGTGGTTAAGCTAGGCCCCGACCCACCCACCCCGCCTGCAGCCAGTGGTGGGTGTCTCTTGCCCAGTGGTAAAGCTACCGACCCACCACACCCCGCCTTGCAGCCAGGGTGGTGCTCTTGCCCGTGGTAAAGCTGCCGACCCACCCACCCAGCGGTTCACCGCCAGGTGTTGCTAGCCTGCGACCCATTTAAAGCTAGTGTGGTTGCCCCCCGACCCACCACACCCCTTGCAGCGGTGGGTGGCTGCCTTGCCCATTAGAAAGTGGTCCACCCCCACCACACACCCGCTTGCAAGCGGGATGTGGTGCTCCCTCTTCCCATTGTAAGAAACAGCCACGCCACCACCCCGCTGTCACCAGTGCTTTCTGCCCGATGGCTGGTGCCGATCCTACCCACCCACAACCCGCCTTGCAGCGCAAGTGTCTTCGCCCCATGTAAGAAAGCTGTTGCCGACCACCCACCGCCTTCACCAGGTGTGCCCATGTAAAGGCTAGGCCACCCACCCACACCGCCTTGCAGCCAGTGCTCTCTTGCCACAGTGTAAAGCTAGGCCGACCCACCCACCCCCCTTACCAGTTGCTCTGCCCTAGTTAAGAAAGCTAGGCCAACCCACCCACCCGCGCTTACCAGTTCTCTTCCCATGTAAATAGCCGACCCACCACCCCCTTCACCAGGTTCTTCTTGCCCAGTGGTAAACTACCGGGGGGGACCCACCCCACCCGCCTTGCACCAAGTGTTCTCTCCCATTAAATCTAGGCCACCCACCACCCCCCTTCACCAGTCGCGCCATTAAAGCCTACCACCACCCACCCGCCTGCATCCAGGTTCTCCCCAGGGTAAAGCAGGCCGACCCACCCACCCCCCTTGCGACCAGGATCTGCTCTGCCCAGGTGGTAAAGCTAGCGACCCACCCACACCCCGCCTGCACCAGGTGTGCTCTTCCCATGAAAGCAGCGACCACACCCACACCCCCCTTGCTAGCAGGGTGTGCTCTCATGCCCATGTAAACTAGCCGCCCACCCACCCCCTTTGCAGCCGAGTTCTCCTGCCCATAGTAAAGCTAGCCGACCCACCCACCCGCCTGCATACCAGTGCTCTGCCCAGTTAAAGCAGGCCGACCCACCCACTATCCCGCTCTTACCCGTTATTCGTTTGGTTTTTTGTTTTGTGGGGTTGCTCTTCTGCCCCAGATATTAGTAAGAAAGCTTTGTGGTGCCTGACCACCCACACCCGCCTCTAGCCAGTTGGTGTTTGTTGTCCTGCCCTAGTAAGGAAGCTTGTGCCGACCTCACCCACACCCTTTGCAGCTCTTGGTGGTGCCCTGCTATGTTAAGAAGCCTGTGCCGACCCGGCTTTGCAGCCGTGGGTGCGTGTCTAACTGGTGTGCCCAATAAGTAGAAAGCTTGTAGGGTGCCCGACCACCCACACCCGCCTCATGCAGTCCGGAGGTGGTGGCTCCTTGCCAAGTAAGAAAGCTCTTCGCTCGGTGCCCCGACCTTATCCACAAACACCGCCTTGCAGCCGGGTGTCCTCTGCCCAGTAAGAAGCTGGTGCCGACCCACCCACACCGCCTTGTCTACCGGAGGCTGTGCTGCGACTGCGCGCGAGTAAGGGAACAGCTCTCGGTGGACCCACCCACACCCGCCTTTGCAGCCGGATGGGTGATGGCTGTGCTGCGCTGCCTGTTGGCTGTTGCGCTGTTGCCCAGAGATCATAAGCTGGGACTGTGTTGCGCCACCACCCATCGACTCGCCTCGCACCGGGTGGTGCTCTCTGCCCCAGTAAGATAAGGCTGGTGCGACCCCACCCGACAACACCGCCTTGCAGCCGGTGGGGTGTGCTCGTCTTCCCCATGTGAGAGTTGAAAGCCTGCTGTTGGCTGGCTTTGGCTCCGATGCCCACCACACCCGTGTTGCGTGTTGCCCTGTGTGTGGCTGTTGGCCGCTGTGGCTGTTGGCTGGTTGGCTGTTGGTGTGGCTGGTTTGTCGTCTGTTGGACTTAGAACTCCGTAGTTATGAGAGAACCTGTGGCCATGCCTCTCGCATGTTGCCTGCTACTAAGCGCTGCGTCTGGCACTCCGTTGCTGTGGCTGATTGGCTGTTGTGCTGTTCTTCGCTGTTGCTGCCCAGTAAGAGAGAGATGGCTTATGTGGCCTTGATCCCATCCTCCCTCGGCGCTTTGCACGAGCTCCTGCGCTTGTGGTGCTGCTCTGTCCTAAGAAGAGTGGGTGTCTGTCGCCCTCCACAGCCTGCTCCTCGCTTACCTGTTTCGCTGTTCTGGGTGGTGCTCCTGCCCGTAGTAATAACGCTTTGTGTGCCGACCACCGATACCCGTCTCGGCGAGCGCTTGGCGCTGGGTTCGCATGCTTCGCTGTGCTGTTCGCTGTCGCTGTGTCGCTGTCGCTGCTTTCGCTGTTCGGGTGGTCTTCTCCTTCGGTGTTGCCGCAGTCGTATAGAAGAGTCTGTGCTGTGCGGACTCTCACCACAGCCGCTGAGCCGTGGAATTCTGGTGGCTCTCCGCCCAGTAAGAAGAGCTGTGCCTCCCACTCTCACACCTGCTCCTTGCTTGCCGGCTGATTTGGGCTTGTTGCTCCTGGCCCCAGTACAGAAAGGCTTTGGGTGTGGCTGGTTGCTCGTGCGCGATTGCGCCACCCCACGTCTGCCCTTGCAGCCGGTGGTGCGTCTCTGTGCGTGCTCCTCGAGTTATGAAATGCTGGCTGTTGGGTCGTGTCTCGAGCTCTCCCCACCACGAGCCCGTGCCTTGCTTAGGCCTGTTGGCTGTTGGCTGTTGAGCTGTTTCGCTGTTCGTCTTGCGTGCGTTCGCTGATATACACGTAGTGAAGCTTGTGTGCGGTGACTTCCACGCTCGATCACCTGCTCTTTGCAGCGCTCGTGTGCGCTGTTGCGGGTGGTGTGCTCTTTCTCCCAGGCGAATCTGGTGGGCGTGCGTGGGTATGTCGATGCGCCGATCCGCGACTGCGACCGCGCTTGCATGCCGTCGTGCGTGGTTGCTCGTGCTGTCTCTTGGTATGTAATGTATAAGTGCGTTGTGTCTGGTTGTTCCGCTCGCATCCTCCGAGCACGCCGCCCTTTGCTGTGTGCCTCCTGCCAGTAAGAAAGCGGTGCCGACCCACCCACACCGCCTTGCAGCTGTGTGTGCTTCCTGCCAGTAAGAAAAGCTGTGCCGACCCACCCACACCGCCTGGCAAGCCGGTTGGTGTGCCTCGCTGCTAGTAAGAAAGCTGCGTGCCGACCACCCACACCCGCCCTTAGGTTCAGCCGGGGTGGTGCTCGGTCATGCCCAGTAAGAAGACTGTCGCGTGCGACCCACCCACACCGCCTTGCAGCGGGTGGTGCCTCCTGCCAGTAAGATATAGCTGCGTTGTTCCGACCCACCCACCACCCTGCCTTGCAGCCGGTGAAGTGGTGCCTCTGCCCAAGTAGAAAGTCTGTTCCGACCCACCACACCCGCCTTGCACCGGGGTTGTGCTCCGGCCCAGTAAGAAAGCTGGGTGCCGACCCTCACCCACACCGCCTGCAGCGGGTGGTGGTCCTGCCCAGTAAGCAAAGCTGGTGCCGACCCACCACACCCGCGCGTGTGGCACGTAGTGGAGTGTGCTGTTGGTGGCTGGCTGTCGGCTCTCCTGTTCGCTGTTCGCTGTCGCTGTTCGCTGTTCGGCTGTTCGGATAAGAATAGCTTGCTGCAGTGTCTCCGAATCACCACCCACACCGAGCGCGACAGCCGCGATCAACACTAAAGGTACTCCCTCATTCAACAACAACTCTGACCCAGTAAGCCAATAAGCTGGCCTGCCGACCCACCCACTCCGCGACACCACAAACACCAATCTTCAGCAACCTCGAACATATGCAACCAAGGTGTGCTCATTCAACACTGCGCCCAGTTACATAACGCTTCAATCGAGTGTCGCAAACCCCACACAACTCCACTCCTCTGTTGCCAGCCGTGTATAGGGCATATTACAATCTGAGACATATTAAAAGGTAAGCTACAAATAAGAAAACGCGTCTAGCAATAATCAGCCGACTTATGATCGAACAATCATCGTAGGTCCAATTATCAACAGACAACCTCGTCAATCATCATCATCAACATTGTCATCAATCATCATCATTAAGCATCAACAGTGACATCAATCAACTTCAACGGCATCATCATTCATAAGTATCAACAACTGTACAACAGATTAGCACCTAACTATTAGTCATGAACGATACCGGCTCCAGACTAATAAGATCCAACCGGGCGGGAAACGCACCATTAACAACAACAAAAGCGGTCATGCAAACAGGGACAAATCACACTCATCACCAACCATCGAGTCATAGGGCAAGGTCATCATCATGCAACGATCACAACAATCATCATCGTCATCATCCTCAAGCATTCAACATCAACAACAGACTGTATCAGCGACTATCAACCAATTTATTCATTCGAAAACAGACTGTCATTCAACAACTACTGAACAGAGAGGCTGATGTACAAACAATTAGACAACATTTAGTTTTTAAACAATTTGATCAATGTTCCTCCTTTCTGTAGCAATGTCTAGCATGTCCGCTGATGTTCTTGGCCTCTACTGTCCACATTTCCTGTCATGTATACCGATGGTATACTCTGTATATGTAGGTGTAGTCCAAAGCTTAACACTTTCTAATCCGTGGTCATTTCGCCTTCTGTTCTTATATTTGATGGGGCACATCAATATTAGTGGAAGTCCATGGTTGCGCACAACAAAAATTGAACAAATAATACAAATATAAAATCACCTAAAAATTATCTCTCACCAAATACAGTTCGGTAGAAATGTAATCAGCAGCATCAACAATTAGCCTTCCCGTGATTCGGCAAAATGAGTGGTAGCTGCAATGACCACAGTAGAAAGACTTCCCGTTGAGTTTGCACCCAATCCTTACACCCGCCAGTCTTGTGGTCAGCCGAAGACACGTCGAAGTGTCAACGCCTCGTTCATCTAAAGGTTCTCTTTCCGTTGTGCTTCTGCGCGTAGTGAACCCACTAAGAAAGCTGCTATGTCCCGAACCTCACCCACCACTCCCTCCCTTGCAACCCGGCAGAAGGTGGATAGCTCGCTGTCCGATGTAAGAATTACATTCTCACAGTCCTGCATGACACACCCCCCACATCCGCGCCTTTAACAGTCCATCGTGAGTAAACACACCTAAAGCCCACAATTTGCTGAACTTCTCTGTAAAAGGTAGGTGCTCCAGCTAGAATAGTCAGTCAAGAACCATATGTGACGACAACCATCGCTAGCCGGGAGCAAAGAACAAGAGAGCGATACTTTCCTCACTGACACCCAGTTAAGAAATCGGCTTTTGGTGCCAACCACCCACACCTCAATGCCTATATGCGAATGCCACGTGTACTATCATCAAGGATGTTGTAACGTCACTGACAGTAAGAAGAGCTCGTGCCAACTCCACCAACTCACCGCGGCCTTGCAGCCGTGAGGTGGTGCGTACTCAGCCCAGTAAGTCAAAGCTAAAACAGTGGCTGCGACCCACCCAACACCCGCCTTTGCAGCCGGGTGGTGCTCGCTGCCAAGTAAGAAAGCTGGCGTTGACCGCACCCACCCACACCCGCCTTGACAGCCGGGTGGTGCAGCCCTGCCCCAGTAAGAAAAGCTGTGCGACCCACCCACACCCGCCTTGCAGCCGGCGGTGGTGCCCTTGAAAGAAGCCCAGTAGAAAGCGGGTGCCGACCACCCACACTCTCGCCTTGCAGCCGCGGGGGTGGTGCTCCTGCCAGTGAGAAAACTGGTGAACCGACCGTCACCACACCGGTCCTTGCACCGGGGTAGGTGCTCGCGCCCATTAAGAAAGCGTGTGCCGACCCACCCAACCAAAGCCTTGCAGCCGTAGATGGGTGTTTGCTGCAAACTGCCAGTAAGAAAAAGGCTGTGCCGACCCACCATCAACCCGCCTTGCAGCCGTGGTGGTGCTCACTGGGGCCCAGTAAAGAAAGCTGGTGCGACGCCACCCACACCCGCCTTTGCAGCCGGGGGCGGTAGGTGCTTCTGTCCAGTGAAGTAACAGCTGGTTGCCGACCACCCACACCCGGCCTTGCAGCCGGGGTGCCTCGCTGGTGCCCAGTAAGAAAGCTGTGCCGACCCACCCACACGGCCTGCAGCGCGGGCTGGTGCTCGCCCCAGTAAGAAAGTCTGTGCGACCCACCCACACCCGCGTGCAGCCGGAAGTTAAAAGGGGTGGTGCTCCTGTTCCATAAGAAAAGCTGTGCCGACCCACCCACAACCCGAACAACTTGCAGCGGGTGTGCTGTGCCTGCCCAGTAAGAAAGCTTGGGGTGCCGACCCACCCACACCCGCCTTGCAGCCGGGGTGTGCTCCTGGGGCCCGAGATAGAAGAAAGCTGTGCCGACCCACCCACACCGCCCTTGCAGCCGGGTGTGCTCCTGCCAGTATAAGAAAGCTGGTGCGACCCACCCACCACCCGCTTGCAGCCGGTGGTGCTCGCTGGCCCGAGTAAGAAAGCTGGGTCCGAGCCCACCCACGACCGCGCCTTGTCAGCCGGGGGTGGTGCTCACTGCCCAGTAAGATAAGCTGGGTGCCGACCACCCACAACCCGCCTTGCACCGGGGTGTGCTCCTGAACCAGTAAGAAGCCCTAAGGTGCCGACCCACCCACACCCGCCTTGCAGCCGGGGTGGTGGCTGCTCCTGCCCAGTAAAGAAAGCTGGTGCCGACCCAGCCCACACCGCCTTGTCAGCCGTGGTGGTGCTCACTGCCCCATTAGAAAGCTAGGTGCCCCCAGACCCACCCACACCGCGCCCTGCAGCCGGGACGGTGGGGTGCTCCTGCCCAGTAAGAAAGCTTGGTGCCGACCCACCCACACCCGCCTTGCAGCCGTGCGGTGGTGCTCCTGCCCAGTAGAAGCTGTTGCCGACCACCCACCCGCTTGTCAGCGGGGTGGTTGCCTCCTGGCCCAAATTGAAGCAAGTGGTGCCAGGCCCACCCACACCCGCCTTGCAGCCGGGGGTGCTCCCTGCTGGGCCCAGTAAGAAAGCTGTGCCGACCCACCCACCCGCCTGATGCAGCCGGGGTGTGCTCCTAGCCCGAGTAAAAAAGCTGTGCCTTACCACCTCACACCGCCTTGCAGCAAAAGGAAGTGGTCTTCCGTCCAGTAAGATACTGGTGCCGAACCCACCGCACACCCGCCTTGCAGCCGGCGGTGTGTGCTCTCGGGGGCCGAGTAACGAAGCTGTCCCGCGACCCCGAGCCCACACCCGCCTTGCATCGGGGTGTGTGGTGGTGCCTTCTTCTGCATAAGAAGCTGGTGCCGACCACCCACACCCGCCGTTGAACAGCCGAGGTTGCGGTGGTCCTCTTCTTCCCAGTAAGAAAGTGAGCAGGTTGCCTGCACCCGACCACGACCCGCCTTGCACGCCGGAAATCACGTACGCGTTGGTGCTCCCAAAGGGCTGGACCCAGGAAGAAGCTCGGTGCCGCACCACCCACACCCGACCTACCTTCAAGCCGGGAGGTGGTGCTTCCGCTGCCAGCTAAGAAAGTGCGTGTCCGATCCCACCCACGACCCGCCATTGCAGCGCGCGGTGGTCTACCTTCCCCTGT